>NW_010325270.1:907-6841 GCF_000700745.2 Antrostomus carolinensis | reverse complement strand
CAATATCCCTGGGGTGCTCCAGCTGGCAGCAGGACCCTCTGGGAGCACCTTGGTCCTGGGGTGATGGTCCCTTCTGGGGACCCTTGGGATGCAAAATGTCCCCTTGGGGTGCAAGGTGACCACCCAGGGTGCAAAATGACCCCTTTTAGGGTGCAAAGTGACCCCTTGGGGTGAAAAGTGACTCCTTTTAGGGCACCAAGTGACCCCTTAGGGTGCAAAATGACCCCATGGGGTGTAAAATGACCCCTTTTAGGGTGCAAAGTGACCCCTTGGGGTGAAAAGTGACTCCTTTTAGGGCACCAAGTGACCCCTTAGGGTGCAAAATGACCCCATGGGGTGTAAAATGACCCCTTTTAGGGTGCAAAGTGACCCCTTGGGGTGAAAAGTGACCCCTTTTGGGATGCAAGGTGACCATCCAGGGTGCAAAATGACCCCTTTTCAAGCACAAAGTGACCCTTTAGGGTGCAAAATGACCCCTTGGGGTGCCAAGTGACCACCTAGGGTGCAAAATGACCCCTTTTGGGGTGCCAAGTGACCCTTTGGAGTGCCAGGCAACCACTTAGGATGCAAAGTGACCCCTTGGGGTGAAAAGTGACCCTTTTGGGGTGCAAGGTGACCACCCAGGGTGCAAAATGACCCCTTTTAGAGCACAAAGTGACCCTTTAGGGTACAAAATGACCCTTTGGGGTGCCAGGCGATCACCTAGGGTCCAAATGACCCCTTTTGGGGCGCAAAGTGACCCCTTGGGGTGAAAAGTGACCCCTTTCGAGGTGCAAGGTGACCATCCAGGGTGTAAAATGACCACTTTTAGGGTGAAAAGTAACCTCTTAGGGTGCAAAATGACCCTTTGGGGTGCAAGGCGACCACCTAGGGTGCAAAATGACCCCTTAGGGTGCAAAATTTCCCCTTTTAGGGTGCAAAGTGACCCCTTGGAGTGCCAGGCGACCACTTAGGGTGCAAAGTGACCCCTTGGGGTGAAAAGTGACCCCTTTTGAGGTGCAAGGTGACCATCCAGGATGCAAAGTGACCCTGCCAAGACACAAAGTGACCCCTTTTGGGGCGCAAAGTGACCTCTCAGGGTGCAAAATTTCCCCTTTAAGAGTGCAAAGTGACTCTTTGGGGTGGCAGGTGACCACTTAGGGTGCAAAGATCCTTCTCTTGGGGTACAAAGTGACAGCCCAGGGTACAAAGCAACCACCAAAGTCACAAATGCTGGCACTGGCAGTGCCACAGATGGAGATGGGGGGCCAGGGGCCACCCCTTCCTGCCCACGCCGCCGCCTGCCTGCCGCCACACCGTGCCGTGCCGTACTGTACCGTGCCCCACCCCACCCCAGAGGTGGCTGCTGGGTTGAAACCAGTCCCCAGAGATATCCTTTAAGTTCCTTCCTGTGGAGGTGGGGGCAAATCCTAATCAGTTAATGTTTGCAATGCCCTTCGAGATAACCACGGCGGGGCAAGGCTAATGGAACCCAGCGAGCACCCGTCACCTTCATCCACCAGCACCCACAACACCCAAAAGGAGGAAATATCCATGGAGAAAATGAGGGGGATCCACGTTAGCACCCCAATAACAGAGCAAAAGACATGGAGAAAATGATGATTTTCTCAGGCAACCACATTAGCACCCCAATAACAGAGCAAAGGACATGGATATTAGGAAGAAGTTCTTTACTGTGAGGGTGGTCAGACACTGGAACAGGTTGCCCAAGGAAGTTGTAGATGCCCCCTCCCTGGAAGTGTTGAAGGCCAGGTTGGATGAGGCTTTGAGCAACCTGGTCTAGTGGAAGGTGTCCCTGCTGCTGGCAGGGGGGTTGGGACTGGATGAGCTTTAAGGTCCCTCCCAACCCAAACCAGGCTGGGATTCTATGGAGAAAATGATGATTTTCTTGGGGGATCCACATCAGCACCCCAACAAGCAGAGGAAAGGAGGATTTACCAACAAATTTTACTGGGCAAAGTGGAGTTTATCTGATGTAGGGGGGGAAGTGGGGCTGGGGAGGGGTGAGGGAGCAGGGAGCTGCACCTGGCACTAGAGCTGCCTGGATAAAAAGGTGATAGCAGAGATAACGCCGAGCAGCAATAACGGCCACTAAAGCTTTCAGCGCGATGGATACAAATCGATATGCCAGGCACTTTGATTTATAGCCAAAAATAATAGGACTTTTATATGGCGGTGATTGATTTATTTGATGTTAATCATTCGGCTTTATCACCTGTATTAATAATCTGCAATGGCGGTGACGTCACCCTTGGGTGTTCTCTCTGGCGCCGATCGATTGGGCTCCGCGTTGGTTATCCGCCCGGGACGCCAAGGCAAACATGTACTTTGGGCACTAATCTTCTACACTGTCATATGCAGATAGACCTTATCAACTGCATCTCCAGCAGCAGTTAATGGAGAAAATAATTGTTAGCAAGTTGCTATGAATACACCACAAATAGAATGGGAATGGGAATGGGGCTGAACTGGGTGATGTGGGACACGCGGTGGGATGAGAGGAGGTGGGTTTGGCTTTGGGTTTGGGTTTGGGTTTGGGTTTGGGTTTGGGTTTGGGTTAGGAGGTGGGTGACCACCCTGAGGTGGTTCAAGGGATGCGTGGTTGTGCTTATGGGTCATCCCGTGGGGCACAGGGGACCCCAAGGTTGGGCAGTGGGTTTGGGTTTGAGTTTGAGTTTGAGTTTGGGTTTGGGTTTGGATTTGGGTTTGGGTTTGGGTTTGGATTTGGGTTTGGGTTTGGGTTGGGGTTAAGAGGTGGGTGACCACCCTGAGGTGGTTCAAAGGATGCTTGGTTGTGCTTATGGGTCATCCCGTGGGGCACAGGGGACCCCAAGGTTGGGCAGTGGGTTTGGGTTTGCGTTTGAGTTTGGGTTTGGGTTTGGATTTGGGTTTGGGTTTGGGTTGGGGTTAAGAGGTGGGTGACCACCCTGAGGTGGTTCAAAGGATGCTTGGTTGTGCTTATGGGTCATCCCGTGGGGCACAGGGGACCCCAAGGTTGGGCAGTGGGTTTGGGTTTGCGTTTGAGTTTGGGTTTGGGTTTGGGTTTGGGTTAAGAGGTGGGTGACCACCCTGAGGTGGTTCAAGGGATGCTTGGTTGTGCTTATGGGTCATCTCATGGGGCACAGGGGACTCCAAGGTTGGGCAGTGGGTGGGTTTGGGTTTGGGTTTGGGTTTGGGTTAAGAGGTGGGTGACCACCCTGAGGTGGTTCAAGGGATGCTTGGTTGTGCTTATGGGTCATCTCATGGGGCACAGGGGACCTCAAGGTTGGGCAATGGGTGGGTTTGGGTTTGGGTTTGGGTTAGGAGGTGGGTGACCAGCCTGAGGTGGTTCAAGGGATGCTTGGTTGTGCTTGGTTGTGCTTATGGGTCATCCCGTGGGGCACAGGGGACCCCAAGGTGGGGCAATGGGGTGGTTTGGACACAAGGATTTTGAGGGAGAATCCACAGGCATCCTGGCCCTGGGGTGTCACCAGGATGGTGTTCCTGATCCCTGTGAGATGCCACCTCTGAAATTCCTGGTGTGTGAGCTGCTGCCTTCCCTCTCCTGCTGCAGAGTCCAGAGACACCCCGGAGAGTCCAAAAGAGCTGGAGAAGCCGGATCCTGGAGAAAACCCACTGGAGCTGGATGCCTGGAATGGGCCAGGTGAGTCCTTAGTGTGCAGCTGATCATCCCACTCCATCCCAGCTTCCCAGCTGGACCATGGGTGGGAGCAACCCCAGCAGCCCCCAGGCATTCACCACCCTCTTGGAAAAAAATCACTTTGAGGAGCACTGGGAGCACTGGGCAGGTTGCAAATACCAGCACTTCTGTAGGGAGAGGAGATACGAGATGATGATGGTTGTGGTCCCTCACGTTCCCTCAACCAAAGTGATGACCATAAATAACGATCTGGGATGGTGGCACCGCGGTTGACATCATGCTCCCTGGCACAGGGAGGGGTTTGGACCCCATCTTGCCTCACCCCATCCTCGTGAGGGCATTTTGCAAACATCCTGGCAACCACAAGCGCGACACTCGAGCGGTTTCATGATGGTTATCAAAACCCCAAGGAGCAAATACAACCATCTATCTCCTTCTCGGCATCTCTGCTGCTGGTGTCCTGGCAGCCCAGCGTGGCCAGACGTGCCGTGTGGGTACCCCATGCCCTATCACCCCACTATCTCCAAACCGACCCACTGATGGGGTTATTCTTGGGGTTCCCTCCACACAGATTGGGTTTGTGGGTGCGTGACCGCTGGAGATGGCACCCAGTGGGTGGATGGGGATGAGACTCTGAGGGGAGCTGAGATCCCCCCCACCCAAGGGTGGATGTGCCAAATTTTGGGGTGTTTTGGTGCTGCCAACCCCTTCCCAGGGAGGATGCCAGTGGATCTGGTCTCAGAGCAGCACATGATGGGACGGGGTGACCCCAACATTGATCACCTTGTGGTGATAGGTGCTGTGAGGGACTCCTGATGTGTCCCCAGGGCCACCAACCTCCCACTTGGCCTGGGTGATGGAGAAGCCCTGGGTGGGTGGAACTGAGATCCTCCCCCCCTCCCCCCAAGGGTGGATGTGCCAAATTTTGGGGTGTTTTGGTGCTGCCAGCCCCTTCCCAGGGAGGATGCCAGTGGATCTGGTCTCAGAGCAGCGCACGATGGGATGGGGTGACCCCGACATCGATCACCCTTCAGTGATGGGTGCTGTGAAGGGCTCCTGATGTGTCCCCAGGGCCACCAACCTCCCACTTGGCCTGGGTGATGGAGAAGCCCTGGGAAATGCTGGCTGCCAGCGCACGTGCTCCCACAGCTGCTGAAATCCCCACGTCCCAGCGAGGAGCCATGGCCCCGCTCCCCCTTTCCCGCCCCATCCGAGGGGAAGCGCTCGCCGGCCCCGCTGATATCCCGGCCCTTCCTGTGTGTCAGGCAGGAAGGAGCTGCGAGGCCACCACCGGTTCCTCCTTATCTGCTCCTCAGCCCTTTGCCCCCAGCACTGCTGGGCTCCTACCCTGGCATCCCAGTACGGGGTGGGAGTGGGTTGTGGTGCCAAATCCATGGATATCCCATATCCCAGAGCTCACAGCACCCCACAACCCCCATCTTCCAACAAAACCAACGAAACTCCAACTCTGCCCATGCCTCCCCTTCCCCCCTTCCCTCTCCGGAGCTGGGTTATTTGCATTCTTTATGTAAAAGAGATTTTTATTATCGCTTTCTCCCAGCCCATCTCTATTCTGGTAATTGGAGTGGTATTAATTTCTGTGTGGCTGGGAGTTGATGGCGGTCCGGCGATGCTGCAGCGATAGGGTGTTCCTTTCGCACCAACCGCCGCGATAGCCCGTCTATCAGGCGCTCTGCAGGCTCTGCACTTATCAGGGATGGAGCTGGCGAAAAGGGAAACTCTTGAGCAGCCTGAATTTTCTTTTTTTTTTCTATTTTTTTTTTCTTTTCTTTTTTTTTTTTCCCTATTTTTTTTTATCTGGCAGGATCCGCCGTGTGTCAGCAGTGGCAGCCGCGAAGATGCGGCACGGTGACGGGGTAGAGGAGGGGGGGCAAGTAGGCTGCTCCTGGTGTCTTTGTTCATATATGTGGGGTCTCACCTTCTCTTGGATGGTTTTTGGGGGGTTAGTGGGTCACCCCCACTATGGATTTGGCATCTGGGTTTCTAAAATTGCTGCTCACTGGCTGGAGATGCTGGATGCTCGGGGACGTGGTGTGCCGGGACCTGGCCGTGGGGTTCCTTGGCTGGGAGAAGGAGTATTTGGGGTTTTATCTTTGGAATGACCTTGTTTGCTGGAGGGGGCTGCAGCTCGCCCGCCTGATACACAAATTCCCAGGAGCTGGAGGCTGGAATCCTGAATTTAGGAGTTTTTATAGATGTGCTGCCCTTTTGGTTGGGGCACAGGGACATCCCGACTCGGTTCTGCTTCCCGATGGGATCCTGGGATGGAGAAT
>NW_010325270.1:0-801 GCF_000700745.2 Antrostomus carolinensis | reverse complement strand
CCCAAACTACCCCCAATTCCCCCAAACCACCCCAAATTCCCCCAAACCCTTCCCCACAGCCCTGCCTGCAGCTCTCTGCCATGCCCCAGGTTTCCATGTTTCCTACTCTTCTGTCTTTGCTCTGGAGCAGGGTGGGTAGTGAGAGACTTTTGGACTTGATGATCTCAAAGGTGTTTTCCAACCAGGCAATTCTGTGATTCTATGATTGGGAGCACCCACAACCTCCAGCTCCATCCCAGGGCTGTCCCATCCTGCCCCATCACTTCCCAGCCAACTTCACCATGTCAGACCAGTTTTCCTAGAGGGATATAAGGTGAAAAGCTCCAACAAATTTCACAAACATGGTGTTGGGGTGGGGAAACAGAAGGAAGCTGAGCCCCGCTGAGAGACAGGCTGCCCAACCGCATTACGAGACACTGGAGAAGCCCCACTGAGAGCTGCTGCCAGGCTCTTGGCCAGCACTTGCCTTTCTGCAAAGTGGGATAAAGCTTTTTACTTTTGTCCCTGTGGGGACACTGACAGGCCACTGATAGGGAAGGGACAGAGCAGACAGGGCCATACCCAGGGTGGCTTTTGTCCCCCTCAGCCGTGTCCCACCACCCTCCCCAAACAGCAGTGGTCACTCCCAGGTGGTTCCTCAGCCCCATTCCTACATCAGCTTCACTAGTTGGGTCTCCACCAAGATTTCCACCTTGCTGAGCCCCAAACCCCCATTGCCAACTTGTCTGATTGGGGTTTATTTAATTGTTCCCGGGCGGTAACGATGGCTGTGGGTTAATTACAGAGCGTGGCACAGATCCA
>NW_010325269.1:0-820 GCF_000700745.2 Antrostomus carolinensis | reverse complement strand
AGCCCCAAAACTGATAAAATTCACCTTGGGGAGCCCTGAAACTGATAAAATTCCCCTTGGGGAGCCCTGAAACTGACAAAATTCGCCTTGGGGAGCCTTGAAACTGATAAAATTCCCCGCGGGGTGCCTCGAAACTGATAAAATTCACCTTGGGCCCAAATCCTCCCTGAGAAACCCCCAAACCACCAAAAATCCCCCTGAGAAGACCTGAAACCCCCAAAATTGTCCTTGGGGACCCCCAAACCCACCAGAACTTCCACGGGGGAGCCTTGAAACCACCAAAATCCCTCTTGAGGAACCCCAAAGCCACCCAAATCCTCCCTGAGAAACCCCCAAACCACCAAAAATCCCCCTGAGAAGACCTGAAACCCCCAAAATTGTCCTTGGGGACCCCCAAACCCACCAGAACTTCCACGGGGGAGCCTTGAAACCACCAAAATCCCTCTTGAACAACCTCAAAACCTTCTCAAGGAGCCCCAAAACCACCCAAATTCTCCTTGAAGAACCTCAAAAACCATCTAAAACCTCCTCAAGGAGCCCCAAAACCACCCAAAATCCCCTGGAGAAGACCTGAAACCCCCAAAATTGTCCTTGGGGACCCCCAAACCCACCAGAACTTCCACGGGGGAGCCTTGAAACCACCAAAATCCCTCTTGAGGAACCCCAAAGCCACCCAAATCCTCCCTGAGAAACCCCCAAACCACCAAAAATCCCCCTGAGAAGACCTGAAACCCCCAAAATTGTCCTCGGGGAACCCCAAATCCACCAGAAGTTCCATGGGGGAGCCTTGAAACCACCAAAATTCTCCTTGAAGAACCTC
>NW_010325268.1:9109-32386 GCF_000700745.2 Antrostomus carolinensis | reverse complement strand
CAGATCCCTCTGTAGAGCCTCCCTACCCTCAGGCAGATCGACACTCCCACCCAATTTAGTGTCGTCTGCAAAACTTACTGAGGGTGCACTCAATCCCCATCCCCTCATGCAGATCATTGATAAAGATGTTAAATAGAACTGGCCCCAATACTGAGCCCTGGGGAACACACCTGGTGATCAGCTGCCAACTGGATTTATCTCACATAATAAACCAAAAAGAAGCACAAATTGTCTCCTACAAATCCATGGGATTATGAACATTTATAAGAAAATAAAACTAACCCCAAAACCTGAAGACACTCAGTCCCACTCCCTCTGGAGTGTGTTGCAGTGTGTTTGCCTTTACCTGCAGGGAAGGGATGGGAGAACAAATACCAAATGCCAGATGTTGTACACATTGCATAATGTATTACTGGAAAAGAGTATAGAATGAATAGATTAATGGTGAATAATACTAAAATGCACAAATACAAAACAGAACAAACAACTGTCATGCAAGAAGGCTGAGAAACTGTTACCTATAGGAACCAGAAGAAACTCCATTCCTTGTCAGAATTTCTGCTGGACTGGACAGAGCACTAATATACACCCATCAGGAAAACTCCCAGGAGACTGATGAATCATATAATCTACATTGCTTTCCCATCTCTAGATAAACATCAGCCTGTAGAAAAGTCTGTTATAATACATTCAATTCACAGACAAATGGTCTGTTCTTTGACTTGGTAAGATAACTTGTCAGAAGCAGACTTATTTATTCCCTTGAAGATTTTTCTAATGTTAGATAAGAATTAAGAACAGTTCTTTTTTATCTCACTGAAGAAAAAAACCACTTTAATACTGATTGCTCCACTGCTTCCAAACACTGGAACTCATTGTAAATCAGGCCTACGATTAATCTCTTGGTGTGTATCCACACACATTTGCCTGAGCCACTGACTTCTACCAGATGGAACCTGAATTCTGAGTCACACAGTCCCATGATGCCAACAGTTATCAGCGATTCTCCTTTAGTTCAGTCTCTGCTTTCTCTGGGGGAGAGCTCTGAGCCACATATGCGTTCATGTGGTGAAATTTTAAGTAACTATAAGTTGAAGGCAACATCTGTTCTAAGAGGTGAACTTCTCAGAGACTTCAGGATAAAGGAACCAGCAGGTACCGAGATCACATTTGAATAGATGGTTTCCTGGGTTGGTATGCAACTTATAAGGAGCAACGTCTGTTGTGTGGACCTGGTGCAGCATAGACTATCTTTTGGCAGAACCACTGAAAGTCATTGTTTGTTTTTCTTGCCTCTACTTTTCTCCATGCCTTGCTCCTTCCTACTGTTTGCTAGCTCCAGCATGACTATATAATATACCATGAAACAACAAGCACACTGAGTCTGAGCCTATTTCCTACAGAAATGCTTGTCATACCTATTATGAAAGGGTACAGCAACAAGAGGATGGTGACAGATGGCAGGAAGAAGGCATGGAAAGGGAAAGGAGAAAGGTAAAGGTGAAGAAAATAAGTTTCTATACATTACCCTTATGAATTCAATAGAAACACCTAAAAGAGGAGTAGGAGGTGGGAAGTGCTGATATAGAGAGCTGGTGTAAGCAGGTGCACAAAGACCAGTCAGTGGAGATAATATCAAGTAGCTTCATCCTAATGCTAGGGAGAGAGCATAGAACCATAGAATGGTTAGGATTGGAAGGGACCTTAAAGATCATCTAGTTCCAAACCCCCTGCCATCAGCAGGGACACCTTCCACTAGACCAGGCTGCTCAAAGCCTCATCCAGCCTGGCCTTAAACACTTCTAGGGAGGGGGCATCTACAACTTCCTTGGGCAACCTGTTCCAGTGTCTGACCACCTCACAGAGCAGGGAAAGTGAAGGAGAGATGAAGATAATGGTATTACTAAGGGCTCTATCATATGGGCATCCTTGCACAGAGGCCAAAGTATGTGGCTTCATGTTGTACAACAGAACTGAGGCTTTGAGCTTTAGAGTTTGGGGGGAACACAGGGGCTGTTGTTTCAGGTATCCGGCTGAGAGCACAGGAATAGAACAAATGGGCTGTGTTACTACAGCTTAATGAACCACTGTCCGCCAGCTGACCTGCTGTACACACCAACATATGACAACTTCATCTGGCTTATCTGCAAGACCAAGTGTGCTAACCGACCCTAACATGAAGGTGGATCCTTTCCAAAGCACTGTGAGGGGAGTTTAGCAAGTGCGTGTTGACTAGCTATGTAGGCAAGCTTAAAACAACCCTCAGGAACATCTTAGCTGACAGATAGCAAACTCATAGTAACCATATTGCTTTTATTCAGATGGTCCTATAAACCACCATGGTTATGGTTTTGTCACTGTGATAGTTTCACTGGGCCAGCCTTTGGCCAGCAGCCAACACAGCCGTTCACCCACTGACCCCCACCCCCAGGGGGTAGGACTGGGAGGCAAGGGTAAGGAGGCTTGTAGGGTGAGATAAGAACAGTTTAATAATAGAAATAAAAGAAAACTTAAAATAATACTAATATTAAAATAGTAGTGCTAATGATAACAGTAACAAAAGTAGCAAATGAGCGATACCCAGTGCCATTGCTCACCCCCCACTGACCAAGCCCAGCCTGTTCCCAGATAACGATCCCGGAGGAGTGATAATCCCCGAACCGAAACCGCAATCCCGGGAAAGTGAGAGCCTGAGCAAAAGCCAGAGAGCTAAAAGAGAAAGAGCCCCTCATGAATACCCTGGACATGATGTGATATGATATGGAATATCCCATTGACATACCCAAACACCAATTTAGCTTATTGATTTAAAGATTCCTCACCCCCTTAAATCTTGTGTTTGTAGACTAAGAAAACATGAAGTTCTTTACTTCCAGCGACAAAAATGCAAACACTGGTGTGTTATCAGTGTTTCTTTCATAATAAATCCCAGCTGAAAGCAAAACACAGCACTATTTCAGCTACTAAAAGAAACCCAGATCTGTTCCAGCTAAAAACCAGGACAGTCACTGATAATCTACGGTCAGTTATTTCCCCATATATTCTGTGGGCTTTTCTTATAACACACACTGAGCAACATCCCAAAGTAATTTTTCCCTCTTTCTTTGGACCCTGTATTAGTAAGAAATATGAATATTATAAGACTGCCTTGGGAACAAGAGAGAGGACTGAGTTTCATACCTATAGCTACACTCTTTTTGTTTAATCCAAGCTCAGATCACAAGGTATCCCTGATGCATTATAAAACTTGCCATGTAAATAAATCGTAAGTGCCTTAAGTGGAGGAGGAGTTAGGGACTGTTAACCTTTCCCTTTATGGTCTGTGCTCTGAGTAGTTTAGAAACCTCCCCTATTATTGTGCTCCAGGCAGATATTTGAGTTCAGCTGAGCCATTCCAGCAGATGTTTCCTCGCATTCACGTGCCCTGTGTGATACCCTCCATCCCAGTGTGACCAAGCCAGCAGTCACTGGCAGTGCTGGTGTATTGCAAAACTGCTCTCCTGCTTAGTTAGGAAGGGACTAGTAAAAGTGTGTGGGGCCCTACTGAGCCAGGAAAGCCCTTTATGAGATTATCTTTATACTACCTGTGTCTGAAGAAGTTGTCCAAAATACACCCCTTGGCCTGTTAACTAAAAAAGGGAAATTTTGACCATGAGCACAGAAGGTTTCAAGCCTT
This sequence comes from Antrostomus carolinensis, assembly GCF_000700745.2. NCBI lineage: Eukaryota > Metazoa > Chordata > Aves > Caprimulgiformes > Caprimulgidae > Antrostomus > Antrostomus carolinensis. Next base: position 28,710 of record NW_010325268.1, on the reverse strand, counting down.
TGCAACACTCTCTTGGAAAAACTATTGGAGCCCTGCCCTGGTTTAAGCAAACTACCTGGTATTCCTTGTGACAGTGTTCTACATTTTCCCCCATTACTCTAGCACGTGAGAATTGTAGAGCCTGTTTTTGACACCAGCTGAAATTGTGCAGAGGTCACACATTTTTTTATAAAACCATTTCAACACCAAGTCTTTTCCCATCAAAAGCAGCAAAGTGGTACTAGGCTTTTCTTACCATGTTCATTCAGATTATGGTGCAGAGGTAATTTTAAAAGTAATCATTGCATTGTCCTTGAATTTAGGGAAGCACCAAAGGTGCAGGATACCCAGTTGCCTAGTATTCATCCTTCTAGTGGCTGACTCAAGCCTTCTGTTTACACAGCATCATCTGGTGTGAAAAAGGCTCTACCATTCTGGTTTTAAGATGTTTCATCCTTATTTATTAAAAAAACTCAGGGGTTCCAGTTCAAACTGGGCTGTTGGATACAAAAGCAAATGTAGTCAAATGCAAGAGAAGACATGTAAACTTTACACATACAAACACACACACAGATGTTTGGCCTATGTACGTGTAAACAGTGTGTAATGAGGCGTATGTATGCTTCAATAGTGGGTTTGTGTGCCCTGAATCCTGTACCCTTGAATGAACTTTCCCTCAGAGCAGAAGTGTAGGGTTTGTTTTTTTTTAATTTGTACTCATAATTTTTTTCCCATAAAAATATTTTAATGATTTAAGTCCCATAAGCCCAAGAGCTCCAGATGCATATTTTAGTTGTTTGTCAGAAGAACTATCCAACATAAAAAATGACCATCCTTTCAGCCAGAATGAGTTTGCACAATGCTTAATGTTAAAGTGAAGTAGAAGAGGTTTTCATTATAGTGAATTAAGTCCTTATAAAAGTGTCATTCATGAAGCTTTAAAACCAGCAGTGGTAAATTAAGCTTTTTTGCCATCTGAAATGCTTTAAAAGGAACTAGGTCTCTAGAAGGTGAACTCCAGTTCCTGTCAAAGGCAGCAATAACCTTCCAATTGATTTCAGTGGTGCTTAGATTTTACACTGAGTTACAGCTTTTAGCTTTTTCACCTCTTGACTTTCTGGAGCCTTGAATTATTACCATCCTACTAGTAACTCTTTTGGGAAGAATGATGTACCTACTATATATTGATCAAACTCTCCTGCAAGGGTAAGTTAATAAAACAGTCAGACATGTTTTTCCTAAGTCATCCTAGTAGATTAATGAAACTAAGCACTGATTTTTCCAGAGGGCCACACAAGACATTGCTCACTTGCCTGTGGCTGTTTCTAGATCAAGGCAAGACATGGACCTACCTGTCTGGCTTCATATTTCTTCTTCTGGAAGCATCCAGCTACTTTGTCAGGGCCTGGATGTAGATGCAAGAGAGGAACCCAATGGAATTGCATGTATATATAGAAATACATGCATGTACTTCAGAACAAACTGTAGTTTTACTGATTTCAGGAGGCAAAATTCACTGTAATCTCCCTAGGAATAGAATCTGGATGCATTTCTTATAGCCCTTTCTTCCAAACGGACCTTTCTCTACCTCTTTGTGAAGAGTGCTTGCAGAGGGACCTGCCAGAGGCTGTTTCAAGTCAAATGTGGTTGACAGAACATCCATTTGTCATCTCTATATAAGACAATGTCATCAGTTATCCAATTCTTTTCCAAACTGCTTACCTTTCACTCTTTGTTAATGATTTTCCTATAAGGAACACTGTTTGCTTCTGGAATTACTCGGGTGATGTCCACTTAATTGCCTTTTGTCCTTTTCACCTTGGGATGAACTCAGATTTGAAGAGTGATTTAACTAAAAGGGAAAGTTCCTTCACTCTTCAGTTAAATATTTACTTATGCTTTTTTTGGTTTAACTTGTCCTTGGTATTCCCAAGTCCTTTGAGACACCAGTGTCACCTCCCACTGACTCTATAGACACTTCTCTCCTCAAGCAGGGTTACTCAATATTGTTTTGGAAGCATTTTCTACTCCTTAACTTGACTGCAAATATTTTCATATTTGTGTTACAAAGGCCAACAGAGACTTTGTGTACAATTTCCTCCTGTTCTTAGAAAAGTACATGCAAGAGTGGTTAGGATGCAGACACTTCAAACTGAGTTTAGACTGCAGGAGCAGGATGGGACCATTAACCTATATAACTCAGAGTGATTAAGAAATTACTGAATGAAGGACCTATGTCACCCTTCCCTCATCAAAGTGCATTTACTGAATATGACTAAAATGAAGACCAGTGCTGAGGTACCTTGAAACCTCTCGCTTTTCATAAAAAGAAGCCACATAGAAGGAAGAAAAACTAGGGAAACACCATGGGCCCAAAATATAAGAACATGAGATTAGATTCAAGATAATGTATAGATGTGGCTCAGTGTTGAAGAAGCTACCCCTCATTCTCCTAGTAACCTTGACTGACCATTTTCTGAACAGAGAGCATTTAGGTTGCCCAGAGAAGTTGTGGCTGCCCCCTCTCTGGAAGTGTTCAAGGCCAGGTTGGATGAGGCTTTGAGCAACCTGGTCTAGTGGAAGGTGTCCCTGCTCATGGCAGGGGGGTTGGAACTGGATGATCTTTAAGGTCCCTTCCAACCCAAACCATTCTATGACTCTACGATTCATTTTGCAGCTGTGGAAAGGAAGAAGGTAGTATGCTGAATGGTTAGGGGACTCCCTTGACATCCACGGTGTCTTTACTCAAAGGCCTTCTCACAGCAGAGACTTGTTCTCAAGCTGCTGTTACCTTTGGTGACTGCTCCAAGTACAATCTTATTTGTTATTATGGAACCAGTCTTTCTTCAGTTCTCTTACTTCCCATATTATATTAAATAACAAAGTATTTTTTAAGGTCAGACAGCATTGTTTGAGCCAGATTTGAGCACAATAGGTTGTACAAAGTGAAAGTAACTACAGAAGGCTGGAGTGACTGAAGGCAGCCCCTGGTGAGGATACCACTCACCTGGAATGTGGATGAATTCAGGTGGAGCAAGAGTTCAAACAGGAGCTTCCCTCCTGCCCCAGCTGAGTGATGTGGAGGTGTTACATGTAAAGGGCAGCACACGAAACAGAGGCACTTCCCAGATGTCCTGGATGGTTTTTGTACCAGACCAAGCAGGCAGATACGCCCTGGGCCCTGTGAAGAAGAGAGGAATGCTCATCCTGAGGGTCCCACCAGAACTTCATCTTTAAAGACCCATAGTGATTAGGTGGTGGCAGGATGTAGGAAGCTTTATTTTTACACCAAAATAATTCTTCTTAAGCATTAATGAGGACTTTTCCTGTAGTGTTATGCAGCAGCTGTCATGGCTCCAAAGCTGCCAGTGGCACTCCAGCATTGGACTTCTGTACCTAAATAATTATTGTGGTGTTTGAAGTCCGTTATGAACATAGACTTTAACATCTGCAGTCCAGAAAACCATCTTTTGTCTATTCCTAGCCTGTAAATGTAGCTGAACAGAGAAGCTTTTCTGTGTTTTCCTCTCTTTCCCAACAAGGATCCCTCTCTCCCCATTTAGTTGTAGTTAGACACTCAGGATCTTCACACGGGCTGGAATTCAGATGGAACTGGTGGCTCAGTCAGCTTTCTGCCACAGTCTTCACCTTGAACAGAGAAGCTTTTCTGTGTTTTCCTCTCCCAACAAGAATCCCTCTCTCCCCATTTAGTTGTAGTTAGACACTCAGGATCTTCACACGGGCTGGAATTCAGATGGAACTGGTGGCTCAGTCAGCTTTCTGCCACAGTCTTCACCTCCCCAGATGATTTAGCATTCCCAGAATTCCTCATGGTGGAAGGTAACACCCATGCTTTCAGGAACGCAATGTGCATCATTTCTGCTTGTCCCTTGTCTAGGACTGACGTTTATATGGCAAACGGAACAACCCTGAAACAAAACAGAAATATTACAGAATTGTCTCTAAGATATTTATGATCTTCCCCCTGTGTATTAACTATAACATTTCTACCAAACTCAGCCAGGCATGTTTTCAACTCAATATTTGATTTTACAAACCATAGCGATGCTGATGTGCGTCTTTTACTGACTGACCAATCAATCCACTGTGCCTTGGGTATCCTCTGCCCAGTCTGCACCCCCTGATTTCTGGGTTCAGTGGCCTTAAGCAGCTGAAACAAGAGGGAATAAAGAATGCTAGCAAGAAGCAGAGTCCTCAAGTCAATCCTTTCCAGCATCCACATTCTTTACACAAGTGGCACACAAGAGCAAAGAGGTGTTCTTTGCCACTGAAAATATCTGTGCAGTGTCAATTTAAAGACCTCCTTGGGGTGGTGGCTGGCCTAGGCAATCCAAACCCTCCCATCTGGTTACTCATGTAAAAGCGCCTCAGGTTAGAAGTTAGTGTGTGTTTGCCTTGAAGATAACTGATCAGATTTAAGCCAAGCTGTCTTGAACAAGTCTCCAACATGCCCACAGGCACAGAAAGGTATTTGGGAGGGACAGTGCTAAGCCGCCGTTGTGCACGTTCAGTCTTAGCTTGCTGATAAAGTTTGGGAAGCGTGGCAAAAACCTCCTGACACAATCTGTGCCTTGACACAGCACCAAGACCTTTGTGGAAGTGTGTTCTTCCCCTGAAGGGGATCAGGCTACTATCTACATATTATGGGCTTTTTTCTAAAGGCACCCAGTGATACTTTTCACAGTTTGCTTAATTGTTCCATGGAGCTTGCAATTAAAACGTTCCACTGGCTACATCTGTACTGCTAAATGCAAGAGAGCAGTGACTGTTGCCTGGCATGAAGCCAAAGGGCATGTTATGATTCATATCCACATGACTAAATAGTTTTCCCCCTAAAAACAGGGTGGCCACACCCAGCTTGCCTCTTGGGAATGGTCCCAAGAATGTGCTGTTCTCTGCACTGTGCTCAGGTGTTGTCTGTTAGCTGATGCTAATCCATGTCAGGGGACCATGAAAGGACATAGACAAGCACATGCCAGTGCTAGAGCTAGTGTTGTGGCTCTGTTTAATTTACCAGTCTAGACATAGCCATTAATATCAAGAGTTTAGCAGGACTCCTGAAAGGGCCAATGTGTTTAGATGGCTAATAAGAATATCCAGAGAAACAGGAAAAATACTTCTAAAGCAAAACAGAAAACCAGATCAGGTGTTTTGGCAGTGATAAAGTGCTAAGTTCTTCTGGGAACAGAATACACAGAACTGCTTCTTACAGGGTTTCTGGTATCTCCCCAGCAACATCTGCTGCTGCAGGTTCTTGGGAAGAGGAGGTTGGACGTGATGGCCCTCTGCCCACTCTGCTATGGCAGTCCTCGTGCTGACATTTAGTCTTTCCCATGCACACATACCATGGCTTGCCTCCTCGGTCCCTTCTCTTACCTCCAAGTTGCAACTCAGGGTCTTGTTCCAAATGTGCCTGTAGTGTGATGAGTTGGGAGAGTTTTAACAACATCCATTTGAAGCTTCCTTTTGCAAAAGTCCATGAGAAGCAGCAGCCAAAGAAGACAGCACCGAAGCAGCTGTGTAGAAATGGCACTCTGGGCAGACCCAGCCAACAGAGACGCTGGTTCTTCACTGCAGCCAACCCACATGACTGCCCTGGCTGGAAATATCCGGATTACGGGAAATTCAGAATAGCCACAAACAGCATCTGCACACTCTTTTCCTGAGGGCAGAATCTGGGATATAAGTAGCCATTATATGAAAAAATACAGTGATGCCTGAGCAAAGAACCAGTCTCAGCAACCCATGTGGAGTCCCACGTGGAATCTGTAGCAGGATCCCAGGAGCTGGCATGCACATGTCCCTTGGCATGGTTAGACCCCCAGCTTGTTCACAGACACAATGCCTCTTAGTGAGGGAACGAAGACATGGATTGTGAAATCCCTGTGGGAGACCCTGAGCCAAAATGACTCATGTCACACCCTTCCCTCCAGATGAGTGGCACTACCCTTGATCAGTGGTAACTGCTCTGCAGATATTTCATCTACAGTGTCCATTTACATCAAAGAAATATTACCATGGATAATATATCCATATTCCCCTTTCATTACAAAGGCAGGTTTCAGGCATGAAGTGAAATGTGAAGCCACATCCCATATTTCATGAAGATTCCAAATTCCCACTGAAAAAGGGCTGTGGAAATGCAGAAGCAGACCCAGGCAAAATCCAAATGCAGTTTGTCTCTGTTCTCTCCTGTGGGTGATATTCAATCCATTGCTGAGGCTGAGCACAAAGCCTGGCCAACACTTAAGCCCCTCAGCAGGACGTTTAAGTGGCGTCTAGGCTTTGTGCTGGGTCTCTGCACTACTGTGAATTTTTACCAGTGAGGAGAAGGGTTGCTTTGTCCATATTGAAAAGTCCACAGCCAGCCTTCTCTGTAGTATGTCTCTTAATTTATTTTTGATTTAATCCTATGCATTGAGGGGGTGCTGGTTGCCCTAAAGGAATAAAAGCTGCCACTCTGAGGCATGTGCCTTTTACTGTCCATACAATCCAAATAGTTACATTCAAATCAAATCAAAGCACTTCAAGAGCCAAATCTAGAGCCATTTTTTCTTAATTGGCATGTAAAGGTTTAGTGCCTTTTGTTAATATTTTAAGGCAATTTGAAAGCAGTATTTTAAATGCTGAGGATTAAGCACAGTAGCCTCAGATATGTGAATACTCCCACACCTCTTACTTCATAGGATCTACCTGAGCTCTGACTAATCGTAACTGCAAGCTTTTGAAGACAGCACCTAATCCTCAGAAGCTGCAATAACTGTATTAGGTATGGTTCATCATAGAAATATTAATATACATAAATATAAGAAATATTAATACGTGTAGATAGATGTCCACTTACTATGCTAAATATACCTTCATTTTGACTGTATACACGAGTTTCCCTTCATTTCTATTCTGCTGCCACTAGCAGAAGCTACAACATCAGATGCTGACCATGTTGCCTTTGCATAGTGGGTTTCTAGTGAAAGACTCAAGGATTTGGGCTGTAAAATAGATATCAAGAAAAAAAAAAGAGGAGCTGAAAAGCTCTGAAAAACTGTCAGCTGGAATTTAAATACAAAGTTTTGGTTCAGTGGCTTGCTAAATATTCCAGGAACTACTTTTCTCTCTGTGGCATTAGGGGGGCAATCCTCCCTCATCTTCCCTGTCTCCTGGAGGAGGTGGATGTATCTGTTACTCATTAGGGGGTGGTTATAGCAGTGGGATCAGAAGAGCTCAGATTATAGTTGTGAGGCATTGTGGTCTCCTGGTTCAGGCAGGGGGCTGTGACTCGGACATCCTGACCTGTATTCCTGGGTTTGTCACGCTGACTCACAGTCAGGCTAAGGACAGTCCCAGGTACCCAGACGCCTTTTCCCTCTACATTCAGTATGCACAGTGCTCTCCAGTTGTGTGCAGAGCCTGGGAGATGCTTCAGTGAGAAGCACTATAAATGCAAAGATGCTGGCATATGGGTTACAAAGGAGAAGTAATTTCCTGAGCAGTCCTATAGATATCATGATCAGGGAGGGGAGGGTGGAAAAAAATCAGTAACTAGTCAAGAGACAACATTTGTCAGGAGAGCATGGTGAGGAGCCCCAACCCAGGTGACCAGTAACAGCTGAGATCATGAACAAACCAGCCTTGCTTGGCTCCAGAAGATCCCAAGTACAGAGCTGTGAGAATAAGCTTAATCACTGAGCTTAAATCCATAAATAAACAGCTGCTTTCCATGAACACTGAGCACCAAAAGGAGGTTCTCTTGAGTTTCTTGAAATATTTAGTCTATATAGGTTTACCTTGTCAACTTTGGTGTTGGCCTGTCCCTCCTTACTGATGAGTAGGATCATCACATGGCTACAGGGTGGAAAGAGTTAACCCCAACCCTCACATGGCCACGTTGTGCTAGCACATCTTGGCTAACTTCAGATGCTTATTTCATACATCTAAGGCTACACCTCCACCAATACATGAAACAAGCCAAGGAATGTTGCAGGGCACAGGACTTGAACTGCTGCTATACTGTCAGAAGGGCCCCTGACATCGGTGCAGTGGAGGGTACTAGCCCTGTCCCAACAGTCCCTGGTCATGACCTGGGAGCCCACCAAGCTGGGACCGCTCCCAACTGGTGGTCCCTGCAGAGACACCTTGATTTGTAGAGCAGGAAAATTCACTCACCCGGATGGTGGCTGCATGGTGCCATCTGGCCTCGGGGCTAGAGCCTGGACATGTTTAACTTACTGATACAGACCAAGTCTAAGATCTGGAAAGATAGAGACACTTCCAGAGACTGAGTCAGCCCACCCAGGATCTGAAGCAGTTCTGGAGGGGTCTGTCTGTCTCTCTGCACTGGGACACTTAGGTGTTCCCTTCCTATGCAGCTGCCTCAGCTGCAGGCGTACAGTCAGGGCAGACGAATCTGGGCAAGTAAGGGGAGCCAGGGGGGATGGGATTAGGCTGGAGGAATGTATTTTGGAATGTATTTTCCCTTGTACTCTGCTGGATGATAAATTAATTAAATGACTGATACTGGTTTTAATACTCCTATCCTGGCTTTCCAATCACTGTAATAATAATAATAATATGTAGTGCTCTAACAGCTAATATGGATGATTTTAGAATAAGAATTTAATACTTTGCATCCGCCCAGGGTCACAGAATGCTTCATACATTGTAATTCATTTCCATAATGTTCTCAAGAGGACTCTGAGTTGTAGTGTCCCTGCTTGATAAATGTGCAATCAGAGGCACAGAGAGCTGAAAGGACTTTTTGTCCTTTTCTTTTTTTCCATATAGCTAGTCACAGATGAAGCTGGAAGTGCAACCCCTGGGGCTCGGATCTTGGTCTTCCAAACCTGCCAGCCGAGAAAGTGTCTCACTTTGTTTCAATGAAATTCTGTTTGCCATTTCATTTTACAGACTGTTAGCCCAGAATAATGGGAAGTGGGTACCCTGATGGATGACAGGAAGCCTTTCTAATTTGACAAAGTACAATTAATAGCTGGCAAGCTCAAGACCAGCTCTCTGTCAGTAAATACAGTTTGGGCCAGAGTCACTTAAAGGTTTCTGTCCTTATGACTCCAGTTGGCAGGATCCACTGCAGCTCAGCCTGGAATTTGAATCCCCAAGTGCAGAAGCAACCCTGATACTGCAGAGCCTTCTTAGAAAAAATATCCCAGGCCTCCAAGACCACGAGGCTTTTACATCTGGTCAGAATAAAGGAAGAGACAGTCAGCAAAGGGCGAGGTCTGATTTGTGTTTTTTTAGTGGAGTTTTGTTGTCCTCAAGTTCTTCTCTGAGGTGAATTTTCTTGCCAGACATTATCAGCTTCAGTGGTTTGGCTCAGATTTTTGCTCCAGATTCTTTTGTCCTGTTGACTTTTGGATCAACTCTGCACTGGCTCTGTTTTGAAAGTTGCTTTACCCATATTAATGCTTAACTTAAACAAGTATTAAATCATAAGTCTAACATGGTTTTAGTCTCTGGACAGTTCCTTTCCTTGCTGCTTTTGAGCTGTACATGAGTCCAGCTTCACTTGGCAGGATTTCTTCTGTTTGGTGCTGGTCTCATGACATTCTCTTATTACTGCTCCTTTAATCAAATGGAAAACAACAAAAAAACCCCAAATATATTATTGTAGGCAATACAGTGAGTCAAAGCAGCTCAAGGTCAGGGGACAGAAGCCTGAAACTATTTTATTTCACATTTTATCCATCCAGTATCCATGGATAGGAACTTGGTGGTGGATCTAGAAGCTCTATGAGGAAGGAAAACATCTCTTACTGTTGCTATATACACTTTACAACTCATCACTTGTGGTCTGGGCATTAGATGCCAGTTCCAATAGGAAGAGGAGAGAAAAACAAATACTAGGTGTATCAGGAGAGTTATCCCCATGAAGAGTAACTTAAGTTTCCATGTTGGTATCTACTTTGTGTAGACTTTCCAGGGAACTCACTGATAGAGTTGTCACTGTCCTCACTGCCCTGAATTGCCTTCAAGATCTCAAAGAGGGGCTTCTACAGGTTTAATACCCTGAACAGCATGGGCCTACCACTTTCCTTTTCTGATGCTACTTTGTCCCATGTTTTCCCCGTTGTCTGGACCACCCTCTGCAGAAGACTGGTATATAGTGGAGTTAAAAGGCATCTTGCCAAGGTCCTGGGTAGCTCTCCCTGATCATAGAATCAAAGACTATCTCAAGTTGGAAGGGACCCATAATCAGTGAGAACAGAAACAGTCACAGTTACCAGACAACAGACGCTGATTAAAAGTCCTGCCAGCCTCAATGGCAGCAGAACCTGGACTCACACTGAGTTGTGACTGTCCCCTCCATACCTCTGAAAGTTCAGACTGTTGTTCTTCCATGTGGTACAACCTCTGCATGGCCTCTCTGGTCTCAGTTTTGTCAAGGTTGGCTGTGAGCACCTTACAGACCATGCTCACTGTAAAGGGGTATATAACAACAGGAAAAGACATTTTCCTTCCTCATAGAGCTTCTAGGCCCAGCAACAAATTCTCAGCCCCAAAACACTCTCTGGGGAGACTGGAACTTGCACTCTCCACCATGTACATTTAGTAGCCCAGATGTATGAGCTTTGGTTTTCTCCTTGCCTCCTGCTCCTTAGGCAGTTCTAGAGACATGGCAGGACAGTGGAAATAGGAGCTAAGGCCTCTCCAAATGGCCACAGTCCTCATTCCATCCATATTTTTCTGTGGAAAAGGCTTTTAGAGAAAGAATGACTTATTTAATCTTTATTTCCACCGCACCTATCAACAAACAACCCCTGGCTTGTGGCAAATGACACCTAATGAAGATGGCTCTCTTCTGCCTGGCAGTTTTAGGTCCCTGCCCTTGGTCCTGCAGGTGAGGGTGCCACCAACTTGCATTGGTTCAACTCACTCCCCTGCTGTGTCTCCACTGGAACATATTTTGAAGGAAATTCTGTTATTGCACTCAGTGAGGGAAAGGCAAAGCAGCCTGGCAGTGAGGAGAGGAGGTCCACACTTTCATCTCAGGGTATTATCTTGCTTTTCTATCTCCCTTCACAGCCCCAACAGAAAGCTCTGCCCTTGCAGAAAGCCATCCTTCCTAGTGTCTGAGTGAGCCCTCCAGACCTTCTACTCGGCCCTGCACAACATGCCCTACCTGCCCACTCACATCTACAGCAGAGTCTTAGACGCTGCACATAAAGAACATCAAGCCCTTTAAGCCAGAGGTAGCTGAGGCTGCTGACCACCTTCTGGGGCAGAAACACAGTGCAGGTGCCTAATGTCTGCCCTGTTTGGATGAAATGGGAGACAACCAGTTGTCCAGGGCTGTGCTTTCCCTCTGAGTGTTCTCCAGAGCAGTGAGTGTGCTGCTCATGGCCTGATGCTGCTGAGGCTATCTGAGAACACCAAGCCCTCTTCCTCACCATTCAGGGTCTGGATGGATATGCTCATGGTTTTCAATTAACTTGTAATTTATAGTGTGACATTCTCACGACATTTTATAAATCCAATACTTAAAGCAAACTCTGCTTAGCACTGAAATACTCTCATCTAAATTGGTGTTCAGCAGAGCAACTACCCAAACAGCTGTTAAAGTTAGAGAGTAACAGATGAGTATCCAGCTGCTACTGTCACAGAATCACAGAATTGGCCAGATTGGAAAAGCCCTTTAAGATCATCAAGTCCAACCATTAACCTCACACTGACAAGTCCCCGACTAACCCATGTCCCTCAGCACTGTGTCTACATGACTCTTCAATCCCTCCAGGGATGGGGACTCCACCACTGCGCTGGGCAACCCCTTCCAATGCCTCAGAACCCTTTCAGCAAAGAAATTCTTCCTCACATCCAATCTCAACTGCCCTGGGCACAACTTGAGGCCATTTCCTCTTGTCCTGTCCCTTGTTCCTTGGTTGAACAGACCCACTCCCACCTCTCTACACCCTCCTTTCAGGGAGTTGGACAGAGCCAGAAGGTCTCTCCTCAGCCTCCTTTTCTCCAGGCTCAACAACCCCAGTTCCCTCAGCCACGAACTCCTCACACTTGTGCTCCAGACCCTTCCCCAGCTCCGTTGCCTTCTCTGGACACGCTCCAGCACCTCCATGTCCTTCCTGGAGTGAGGGGCCCAAAACTGAACACAGGACTCAAGGTGCAGCCTCACCAAGTACAGGGGGAGGATCACTGCCTTAGTCCTGCTGGCCACACTAGTTCTGATACAGAGCAGGATGCCCTTGGCCTTCTTGGCCACCTGGGCACACTGCTGGCTCATGTTCAGCCAGCCATCAGTCAACACCCCCAGGTCCCTCTCTGCTGAGCAGCTCAAAGCAGTGCAGCTAAGAACGTTGTACTTAGATTGGAATTTGTCTAAGACTCAGCACTGAACAACGTTGTCTCACAAAAAGATTTCAAGGTCTTCAGGGAGTGTGGGCAGTTTGGTCTTCAGATTTATACCCTTTGCTCTTCTGGCAATACACATGCCGTAATATGCAATGGGATGTTTGCCTGCTGTTTAGTCAAATAAAAGTCACTTTCTATGATGACCAGGAGGGTCTTTTGGAGCCTGTCTGCTCCCTCCTGACTTCTGCTGCTTACAGGAGAGTTCTCAGCCTGAGGGCATCTCTGGCATCTCTGCCCAGTTTCATAAAATGCAGACAGAATCCAGCAGGATGAGTAAGGCGGGATCCCATGTGACTGTGTAACCACCGCTTTGCATGGGAAGATATTTCTCACATTAGAAAGTCCAGTGAGTGGGAGGGGGGGGGGATCTATAGCAGTGGTTTGGCTTGGGACCGTGGAAAAGATATGTGATGCAAGCTAAATACTGCTGGCCTCTCTCACCTTTACTTGGCATGGAAAAACTGTCCTTTCCAGCTCACAACTGGCAAAGACAGTGCAAATGGTCACCTACTAAAAGATGCTGCAGTTCTGGGTTCCTCACTGTGATTTGTGTTTTAATAGATGCAAAAACTCAAAAACTTTGTCTTTGTTCTGCATATAAAGAAAAGGACTGGGCAGAATCAGTCCTCCAACACAGTTCTCCTGAAAATGAGGAGGAAGTTCAGTGAAGCAAAAAGAGTGGTCAGTGGAGCTGCTCACATCGTTCCTGGCTCCATCCAGCTTACCGAGACAGCTTGCCAACCTCACTCATCAATGATAATTTATTCCATTTTCCTCCCCATGACATGTGAAGTTTAAATTAGTCAGTGCAGCAAACAGAGACAGAATCTCTATTGACTGATTTTGGCTGGAAGTACATTTTCTGATTTCCAACCAAATTTTTCATGGACATTAAGATTGTTTTATGACAAAACCATGTCTCCTTGCTTTTATGAGAACACAGCTGGATTCTACAAAACAGGTGTGAGTCCGTGTTCTTAAAGTTTTAGTCTATATTAAAATAATAAAGGGAATGGATATAAGGGAAACTTTTCTTCCTTGCTGTGAAAAGATGCCGTTAGATCTAGCTGAAACCTCAAGTTTCCATTCCACAAGAAATGCCAACATTTTAATTCCAGTTCTATTATGGTAAGAACAAAGAATGCTATTCTGACTTGAGCTTTTTGGAGTATTAATATAATGTAATATAGAACTTTATGGTAAGAACAAAGAATGCTATTCTGACTATTCTGAGCTTTTTGGAGTATTAATATAAAGTAATATAGAACAAAATATGTTTAGAGACAACAAGTTGTTGTGAAATGAAAAAATTAGTCAAAGGAGGCAGACCAAAATATCATCAAAGTCAGCACTGTTACAGAGGAAGTTTTCAATGTAGGTGAAACAAGAAAAATACGCTGTCAGAATATTTTCAGGCAGTCATAGATGCTTTAATTGTAGTGGCATTGTCATATAGGTAGACAAAGATGAAATATATGTATGGCTTTTTCGTAGATTAATTATGGTGACATTATGATGTAGGGAGACAAGGACAAAATAAATGTATGTCTCTCTCTGATGAAATCCAGACACTAAGTCAAAATGTCCTTTGGTTTGCTCTTATACAGTGTTAACATAGTTTAACGGGCGATGCAGCTAACTTATACATCTATATACATGTGCTTGGTACAATCCACCAACAAGTGGATAAAAACTTTCAGTGATACATTTCCAGGAACAGTGTGAGCCTTCCAGTCAGAAAGTCTCCAGCTTTGAGGAGAAGATGATGGAGGAATAAGCTGTCTTTTGGCAGTGAGGATTGATCTGGAGGTGACTGCAGAGGCAGCTGCTCTCCTCGTCAGCACTGCCCACAGCTCGTCCTCAACTCTGGATGGAAAAAGCTGCATATCTGTTTCCTCACCCTGCAGATACCTCCATCCTTGCCTCGTGGCATAGCAGGTTCACAGTGGTGTGTATATACACAGGGCATGGAACCAGCTGAGCTGCCAGGTTTTGAATCACCTGTTTTCACCAGAGGGATATTTTCAGACTGCTTGACCCAGAGAAGATAATGTATCCCTGAGCCAAGGAGCAAGAGAAATGCTGACATTTTAGAACAGTTGGCACGAACCTCTGCCTGGCCACTGGCTCCTTGTCCTTGAGACATTCAGGTTCACCTGTGGTTTTGATTTGATTGCTGTATCCCAGCAACTCCTTTTGGCCTCCCTGAGTGCCAGCTGCTCCCTGCACTTCACCCCTATGGATACTGCATCTCAGCTGCAGGTAACTTGGTCCTAATTCCCTTATGACAGCATTGTGCATCCTTCCTAGTTTGTGTGGCCTCTTTCTGCATACAAAGATCTGGATCCTACAGTGGGAAGACTCGAGATGGCAGAAATAAAGTATCAGGACAGTTACCTATAAATATCTTGTTTCATCGTTTGCTTATTCCCATTCCCTTTTGTCTGCTGGAGGCAGGAGCCGTGCCTGATTCCATTGAATATCTGAAGTTGGCTGCATTCAGCCTTTGGGAAAAATATCCTTTTTTTTGTACAAAACTGCTTATCATATTGGCTATCAAGGGACCTCCTGTTTCATCGTTTGCTTATTCCCATTCCCTTTCATCTGCTGGAGGCAGGAGCCGTGCCTGATTCTGTTGAGTATTTGAAGTTGGCTGCATTCAGCTTTTTGGAAAAACATCCTTTTTTTTTTGTACAAAACTGCTATCATATTGGCCATCAAGGGACCTCTAAGGGAAAAAGACTTTGCCAGTCTGCAGTCATTCCCACTTAAGCACCAAAGGACCTCTTCCTTGGAAATCACTGGATAACCTGACTGCACAATTAAGGTGGCAACTACCTCCCACCCGAGTCTTTTGCTTCAACTTCCAGAAGGCTGTTTCTGACAGGGTTTAGCAGAACTGGTATCCAAATAATGAGGAGGCTGTAGGAACTACCCAAAGCAGTTAAGCATGGTACTACATACTTGCTATCCATTGTATTTAAACCACAGTATAATAAAACAATTAGCTGCTTCTATCACTGGACATCAGTTTTCACCTGCTGTAAATTAATATGATTGGACAGGCAAAGTGATTGGTCAGAATCACTTCTGCCAGATGTTAACAAAACCTTTAATAAACATAAGTTTTCAAAATTTCACTTGGCATTTCTTTATGTTATGGCTCTGACAGTAGTACCCCCTCAAATAATGGTTTCCAAAGCAGCTTTCAAAATGAGTTTTTATTCCAGGTGACTATTTGCTGTAAGGATGGAGAAGGATACTGCCTGCAGCTGGCCATGGAAATGATTAAGGGCTCCTGGGCAGCACAGGCAGAAGTTCCCTCTTCTGATGGCTCCAGCAGGAAAGGCCAGAAGGAGATATGGAGGGCTGGGGAAGACAACATGTCATCAAGCATTTCAGGGAAAGTCCAGTTAAGGGTAGAGTGCTTTGGAGACATCAGTGCAGGTTTAAGCCCTCTGCTTAGCCCACCCCTCTGTCTCAGGATCCTCTATCCCAGCCCATCAGCTTTAATTTCTTGCTGTGACTGCTCTTTAACAGGCTTTTGGGCTTCTAACACTTCACAGTAGTAAAATGCCTATTTACAGCACAGAAAACTTGCCCTGCTTCTACTCTTACCATTTAACCAACCACAGTTTCTTAGGTTGCCCTGTTTTCCTCTATAAATGCAATGTTTGTGAGAAGCAATTGAATGTGAGTCAACCAGAACAAGAACTAAATACTGACTGACATTCCCAGGCACAAGTAATCTTTCAGCAGAGGATGTCAGGAACTTGTCTTCTTGGCAGTGTCTTTGTAATTCCAGTTTTATCATTAATTTCAGCAAACAATCAGGATAGGAAAAAAATTATTATCTAGCAGAATGCAGAGGGAATGAACTGTGAAAAGAGAAAATGGACAGTGTAGGCTGGCCCCATGAGAGAGAAATATAAGGCAGAAGAATAGTCCTCCATGCCAAATGTCTCACAGAGAACCGTATATTTTATCATAGAGAATTTTAGTTTGTAAGAGACCTCTGGAGATATCTAGCCCCACATCCTGCATACTGAAACTCTCCTCTGCACTGAGCACAGCCTTCTTCCCATCTTCTCTATATCTCCCAAAAGTGAGTGTGCATGTAATACAGCTCTACCTGAGTACGTCTATGCACTCCAGCCATACAAATATCCCACCACTTCTCTGTAATTGTGGTGTTGGTGTAGCTCTGCAGCTGCACAGACCTCCAGCTCCTCCTCTTTGTTTCCCAGATGATGTGCCAGTGTGCAGAAACTCCCCAGGATGTTCTCTGCCTCCAATACCTCCCCCAATGCCCTGTGTCTTGTGTGGTTTCATCTCCATCCAGAGAAGAACCAACTTTAAAGCCTTCCTCAGTGGGTTAGAAAAGACGGACAGAGGAGCCAGGACCAGATGATGACACATGTAACTTGTCCCTTTTGTCAGGCATTCAACTCAGGTCCAAAGCAGCAGGAACCAGAGTTGCTGTCAGCTGGCAGTTTGGAGACATGGGTTTGTAATCTAAACCCAGTCTTCCAACAGCACCACTATTTGACGTATTTATCAGTTATCTCAGCAGAAAGGCCAGAGACTGAGTGAAGAAGACCAGAGGGTCCCCTTGCCCCAGCCTGCTGCATGCTAAAGGAGCAGGTTGCTGGTACACAAGAGGTCCCTCTGATGCTACAGCACACCAGCGATCCCAGAGATAAATCACAGAGCTTGTTGCCTAAACGAAGAGTCTCTCTTTAATTCCCACACTGGATGATCTCTGTCAAACTATAAAATTAATTAACCGCCGTGAGGAAACAAACAGCTCCTCAGATAACTTTCTGAAAAAAGAAAAAAAAAAGTTTAACCTCAAAAGCTGCTGTTTTCCAGCTCTGCATTTCTTTTGCTTTCTGTTCCTCAGATATTTCCCAGAAGAAAGAAAATCGGCTCCATAAATTTATTTCTGTCTCCTCAAGCATATTAGAGACAAATTAAAAGTTCTGTCCTTCACCGAATGTCACATGGAGTCATATTATGGGGTCTCTGTCTGTCTCCTGAAACTACTATTAGGAATATAAAATATGAAAAAATATGTAATTCAAAGGTGAGTTAAGCACTAAGGTTAGGGAGGTAGCTGAGAAACCTAATTAAATTAGAGTAATATTTCCTACTGGATGGGGGTTCAGGGGACTTTGGCGTTATTCCGGGTTATGCCAGTGACACAATGTGCAAACATAGGCAAATAGACTGTTTTTCTATCTTGATTGCAAAATAGGGTGAGAAAGTCTCTTTTATTTTTCTTTTTTGCAATGTATAGCACAGTGCAGTTCCAAACTGAGTTAGGACTCAGCTTGTGCATTCTGGAGAAATACAAATAACATACAGAGCAATATAACACAATACTGTTCTCAATCAGACAGAGCTCCCATTTATTTCAGTGAGAATATTGCCGGCAGGGTCAGGTTGTCAGGTCCTAATTAGGGCTCAGTCAGCTGTCAGCTTTCCCTGCTGAGTTCAGTACAGGGAACTCAACTTCATCTCACCCTCCTTCTCCTCCTCGCCTGCCCTCACCACAGAAACTCCATATTCACATTCAGAACAAGAGCATTCATGACACACTGATTTAATTCTGACCAGGCCTGGCATTCCCCTGGCTTTGTCAATGTCTGCGCTCGCCTCGGTGCTGTTCTTTATTCTAAGCCTAATAAGTACATAAAGGCCGAGGAATGGGGATCCGGGCAGACTCACAGCGATGAGCTTCAAGGAGCTTGTTTGCCCGGGCAGACAGACTGGGTAAACAATTAGCTCCAGCTCAAACGTTCAGGTCTTGTAGAAGAATTTGATGCTTGGCACTGGCCACTCTCCATGACATTCAAAATTTGGCTTTTCTCCAATCAAATATTTAAACATTTGTGATCGTTTGCCCAACCCCACAGGCTCGGTTAGGAATTTCTGCTCCATTCTATTTTTGTCAACGGCGATTATTTACTAAGAACTTTGAAAAAAATGTGCTTAGCTTTACAGCAAGGGCAAAAGAGAGTTTGTTTGAAAGTCATATAATGGAACAAGTCAGCAGCTACCAGCATAATACTATAAGCAATGTACACTTAGACAAAGTGTAACTTGGAGTATTGCTGTCACAGACCCTTCTGTGTTCATTGCTGGTAGCAAACAGCTGGCTTTTAATGAAACATAATAGAGAATTTGTTATTTTAAAACTGCCTTTCCATGTATAACCATGCCTGTTGCAGTACAATGGAGAATTGTGTCCTTATTCCTTCATGCTGGCAATGCAGGAAATATTTAACAAGTGCTTGTTAAGTATGTATTTTAAAATACGTTAATGGTGTGTCTCCAAATCAGTAAAGTTAGCACAGTTTGAGTCATGCAGACATGCTGTACCTTCTGTATCAGGACATCATGTTTATTATAATCCCTGCCTTTCATAGTTTCAGATTGATGCAGTAAAAGATGCACAGGAAGTCAATCTCCTGTATATCACAAACTCTTATGTTTCACCCTATTTCACTTTGTCCTATCCATCTCTTCAGACAGAGTGAAGAACTTGAGTAAGTTCTCAGGACATTAACTTGCTGTGTGCCCCAGGTCTGCCAACCCAGCTTCACCACAGCAAATAAACAAATAAAATCTGGTTAAACAACAGGTGAAAAATTGCAGGGAATTTTTTTTTTTTAAATAAGATGTTTGAAGAAAAATAAAAGTTGCTTGTTTTCATTGTTTTTTCACTTGATCGTGTTCATCAAGCCCTTCCTGTGCATAACCACCAAACATGCTATTAATCGTTTTCATCAGCCACACATGCACAAGATGTTTAGGAAAGAATAAAGGGAACGGGGTAGATTGCTGTGGTTGTCTCAGCCTGAGAGGTTGTACACGTTCCCACAAAGAACTTGCAACCTGTTCAAAGGCAGTGTATGGTCCTTGATGGAAATTCTGCGAGAGGGGCTTTACTTGACTTCAGAGGTGAATCTAAGGCTCAGCGTTGGACTTGGTCCTGCTTTGAGCAGGAGGTTGGACTAGATCTCTAGAGGCAACCTAAATTATCCTATGGTTCTCTAAATAGTGTAATGACTGCTGATGGACTAAATGAATACTAATGACAGGTCATCCCATGATCTCAGCAGGGAGCAGCTAGGAATGTTTAGGTGCTCTGGAAGAACTGGTAAACTAGGCAGAAGCTAAGCAGGAGTGAGGTAAATAGTTCAAGTTAAAGCTTTGAGAAA
>NW_010325268.1:0-9092 GCF_000700745.2 Antrostomus carolinensis | reverse complement strand
AAATGGGGCAGTTTAGTTGGCCTCCCAATCAAGAGAAAGGCATCTAGACTTCTCTGGGGTCAGACTGGAGCATTAAGCTGATAGAAAAAGAGCAGATTGAAAAGGCAGAACAAAAGTACACTCATTAGCACAAATTTAAAACTTCATGAAAGAAATCAACAAAACAACCAAGAGACTTGCAAAGAAGAAAACACCTAATTTTCCTTCAGCTAATACTCAGCCTGGAAAATAAGCAAGAGGAATTTGCTTACTCATTAATAAATATCAATTTGACCTAACTAATATTACTGAATTTAGTGGAAGGATTGCTGCGATCAGACTGTTTAATTTGCTCATTGTAACTAAGAAAATGAGTAGTGATTTCAAAATAGCAGAAATTGTATGTCAAAAATGGCATCGCCTCTTTCTGTCACTGATAAGGCAAACCGTCGATCTCAAATGTTTTTGAACCACAGGGTAAATATCTACTTAAAACACCTCTCTGCAATGTATAGAGAAAGGGATTTAGTCTGAGTCTGGATTTCCCACAGTGACAGTGGGACTTTCTAAAAATGACATACAACAGTTTCCTAGACTGAAAATCGTCATGAAAAATGTATGTTAGTCTTGCCAAGTAACAGAGGCATCATTCAAAGAGTTCAACATTATTTCTTACAGCTGTTACTAAAATTAGACATTTTAAAATCAGGAGTTTTTAAAAAAAAAACAACTTGTCAAGAAGCTCTCTCGACCATTACTGTCAATTTTCAATGAGTCCTAAAGCAGAAGGAAAACTGTAAAGGTCTGGAAGAAAGTGAAGGTGATATGAGTATTTGAATAGGATATATGGAATTACCCAGATAACTGTGGGCTTTTCTACTTGGTTCTAATCTCAGATCACATAATCAGACTGATGCTGTATTTCACAAAGAATTAAAGTAATATAATTAAGATTTATGGAAACAGATTTTGTCAAAAAGTAATACTGCTTTTGATGAAATTGCAAGTTTTAGAATAACAGCAATTGTACTGATACAATATATTTAGATCTCATTTAGGTTCCTGCTCTGGCAGGGGGATTGGACTGGATGATTTTTCAAGGCCCCTTCCAATCGCCAACATTCTGTGATTCTGTGTGACTTTTCAGGCCTTTGACTGTAAGACATCTTGATAAACAGCTGAAGTATAAATAGAAATAACTAGACAATGATGAACCAAAGGCTGTAATGAATACCTACACTGTGAGAAATTTTAGCTCAAGACTGACTGTTCTTTAAAATGTCTTTCCAGCTCAAACAAGACTAGTGACCAGAGGCAGAGAAGTCCACTGGGTAGGGCAGGATGTCAGCCTAGATCAGAGTGCTTCATTCCAGCTATAAAACCCTCTTCGTGTGAGTGACTTGACTATCAAGTGAAGACAGATCAAAGGGTTCTGCAGCACCCAAGGTACAGTGAAAGCTGATACCTCTGGCTAGGGTCTTTCCTCATCGCCCAGATCCACTACTCCAACCAGTAGTTCAGTTCTGGGACCCCCAACACAAGAAGGACATAGACCTACTGGAGTGAGTCCAGAGGAGACCACATGGATGATGAGAGGGCTGGAGAACCTCTCCTAAGAGAACAGGCTGAGAGAGATGGGGCTGTTCAGCCTGGAGAAGAGAAGGCTCCAGGGAGACTTTCTAGTGGCCATCCAGCACCTGAAGGGGCTCCAGGAAGGCTGGGGAGGGACTTTTTACAAGGGCAGGGAGTGACAGAACAAACTTACATTTGTAAGTTTGATGCATCACTCAGCTCCTGGTGCTGACCTGGTCCTAGACTCAAGTCCGTAGCATATATATCTCTATCTGATTTGGCTTGTGTGAGGCTGTATATATATCATTAAAAATTGAATTTTTCCACTTGAATCTCTTTCCTTGGTACAGAAGCAACCCAATTTAACTGAAAGAGTGCAGACCGAATGCCTAGATTTGACATTTCGGAAACAGGCTTTTTCTCTGAGTACATTTGAGAGAGAAAATATTTACAGACCACCAGTAAGTACCTGGTACACAGTATCGAGCAGCCCAGAGCTATTTTTAGACATTCATCTTTGAGTTTTGAAATGCACTCAAAGGCACACTGTGTCGGAAATAAGTTATAAGAAATCCAGACTTGCTATAAATATTCCTTATGGGATGTGTCTCTGCAAGACACATCATCGAATGGTTTTCTTATCTTCTAGGCTTTGAACTGTAGATTGTAGTAATTAGTGCTGTGAAAGATCTATTGAATTAACCCAACTGCTACATGATAGTCAGGATTGTTCCCTTTCCTAATGTTTTGCCTCACACAGTTTATATATCCTTGGGGGGTGTGGGAGGGCTGGGGAAATCCCCTGGGATACTACTTCACAACCAGTTCACACAGTTAGAAATGTTTCTGGTGACATTTAGCCCAAATATGTCTTTTCTTATCTGATTGCATTATACTCTTTAGTGCCATGTGAAATAATTCCTCCTTAGGGTCCTATATAGTCTACACTGCAAGTGTTGTCTGTTAAATTCATCCCATGATGAAATATACCAATTTTCTTTATTTACCTTTAATCATTTTTTGTTTATTTATTTTCTTAATCACCTCCAATTTGTCTACGTCTCACATAGAACTAAGGTAACCAGAACAAAATACAGTACTGCAGCTGCAGTCACAGCTGAGAAGCGTGAAATCGCAATTATTACCTTGCAAATGAAAGATGTCATCTGCCACAAGGGAAGGAAAAGGATCAGAGGTTAGTGAAACAGGTTGCCTCTTTGGGAGGAAAATCATCACTGTTTTCATAGCTGGATATACTAGATTTGGAAAATAAGCCAAGCTCATCTTGACAAGATGTGAACAAGAGCTGCCTAAGAGCAATTCTCTGATGAGGAGCACTTAACTCTGAATGGTTTATTGCCATCCAACTTTAAAAGCCAAATGTCCTCTCCACATGAGCTGTCTAGGCTGCCTCTATGGACACCCAAGAGAAAATAATTCTGGACTGCAGTTCATTCCATAATAACTCCAGCATCTAACATGGGTGGGATGGATTGCCCTCTGGAGATGCCTCCTCTCCTCTGACTTAAAGATGGTCTTCTTTAGGCTATTGGCATAATTTTTAGGTGGCTAAAATTACCTGAGGTTAATCTTGTTTACTTGTTCCCAAGCTAATCATAACTGACCTCTCCTGGTTCTAAAACAACTCTTCTTCACGTTTCAGACCAGAGGTCCCTATCAGACAGTCACACGTGCTGGCTGTGGTGGTTATACAGCCCCGGACCCACATGTTCACAGCCCTTAGGTGCACTGATTCACAGGTATCACACCGACTCACAGAAATTCTGCTAGCAAAGGCTTGTTTCACTGAGAAATTAAGGCAGAACCACACATTAAAATAGACCCAACCCCTGCCTCGTTTTCCTTTTTCTTTGTCTCCCTAAGCTGGGGAGATAGACCTGCTTTAGATGTCCCCACAGGGCCTACATCTATTGCAGGATGATCTTGCCAAGAACACTACCTTCAACTCTTTCTCTCCCTGAGGGAATTTTTAACTGCACAGGCTCTGTCTGTGCTGACAGACAGACCGTAGCTAAAATATAGTCTGAAATACAATGTGGTCCCTCACTTATGAGTCACACTGCTAACTTCAGGGTACCTTCATGCTCGGTGCAACATGACCAGTCATCAAACTAAGTCTGAGTTCAAGAATCTTATTAGAAATCCGACCAATTCTTGCTGTACAACAGGATTAGGAAAGGCCCTTCCCAGCATTAGCCAAGCAACACCATTGCAAAGGCAGATGGGCAGGTGGTGAAAGGTTTGACCAAACACTGTGCCCAGTTCATCTGCTTTGCAGACATGGGCTCTCCCTAAGGGCAGAACCTTCACCTTTGCTGTGAGCGTTGAACACGGGCTTCTCTTCAAATGAGCTGGGCATGAGGTGAGTATGATCTCCAACGGGAGCTAAAAAGCTGTCTATTAATATCCTCTGCGACCTTCTAACTATACAGTAGCTTCACGGTCATATACAGCACTTATAAAATGTTCTAGCTCACTAGTACATGGTGGATTCAAAACTGCCAGACAGAGCAGTGAAACCTACAGCAGAATCTAAACCCAGCAGACAGACACAGGCGAGCATGGAAACAAAACCTGTGGTGATAAATGTGATTCAGTTTTGCATAACACTGAAGATTCCCCTTTTCAGGAAATTCCTGAAGTTCTCAGGGAGTGCAGTTGCAGTGGATGTTTTATTTCGAAGGTGTTATTTTGGGATTACTTCACTGTATTGATATGCTGTTTATCCAAATGGTGTAGTGTCTTACAAGAAATTCAGTCTTGTTAGAGCAAATCCAGGTGCCTGTTTTATTTCAATGAGTTTTCACTATCATTAAATTAAAGGATCATTATGGTTGGTTTAAATATCACTTGTCAGAGATGTTTTCATTAATATGAATAGTGGTAATCCCTGAGATCTGTATAGTTAAGAGAACATACTATATATATATATATATATATATCTGTGAATTTTGAACCAAAAGGAATTCAGAATGTTCTTCCTTATTTCCTTCTTTCTATGCATCTCATGGTTTGATCAAAACTTTCTACATAACATACGCTGTTTCAAGCAGACATTTCGAGAATGCCATGCCCTGTCTGACAGATATAAATAATCCAAATAAACCATTCCACTGAGAATTCTGAGGCAAAAAAAAACCTAACAACCTACAAAATGATCCCTAAACGTACTGTGTTTTCACTCCAGTGTTACCTCTTGTGTTTCCTGTATAGTAGTAAACTACTTCTCCAATAGTTTTAGAAACTTTCAGCAAAGCTTGAGTTGTCTCAGGCAAAGCTCTTTGTTTGCACAGTTATGTCTGCAGGTAGAACTGTGTGGTAGAAACCTTCCTCTGTTAGAATGAATTGCAACTGGATGCTCAAATAGCTCTATTGACCCAAGAAGAAGATGGACACACTGAGTGGGATTCACTTCATATATCTGTAGGCATCAAAAAGTGAGATTTAACCTCTCCTAAGAGACAATGGAAGGCAATGAGTGCTTAAAAGCACTGATTGCCTTAAAAGGACTGATTGCCTGACCTTTCTTATATTCTATTTTAGGATGTAAGAAATGGCCCTCTGAGGTATCCCCTAAAGGCCTGCAAAAGGAACCTGGAGTGGTGATATCTAGCTTTTAGTTATCTTTATTTGGGCAGAGGAATCCTCTCCAGGGCTAGCATCCTCTGCCCTGCTCCACTGCGTCACACTCAATGATGACAAGACTCTTGCCAACACAGGAAGGACATTGTATACATTCAGCTGTCAATTTTCCCACTTGGCAATCTTTTTCATAAACAAAACAACTCAGATTCTCAGACTTCACATGCTTCCTTGAAGAGCTGACAGTAAAAGCATCTTGCTTCTGGGAACTAGGAGCAAGTGCCTCCCCCACCACCCTTGCATCCACAGTCTTGGAAAACCTGAGGAAGAGTTCATTCTCTCTGGGTGGTATCATCTTATGGTGCAACTTATCTGAGGCAAATGTCTGGTCTTCCCTTTCCCATCACCACAACACCTAGTCATGGGACAGTCCCCACTGCACTGAGATGGAACATGTTCTCACACTCCTTGCACAGACTGGGAACCGAGGCAGCAGAGCCTTCCTGAAGTCCTGCAGTGAAGTAGGGGCAGAGATCAGGACAGGACTTGTGTCTCCAAAGTCCCAGTCTGCATCATCCTTGCCTTCAAAAGAAACTGTTTTCAAAGGGATACAGAGTGTCTTCACCTTTAACTTCTTCCTCCCAAAATTAGAAAGAGCTTTGGGACACAGGGCACCTCCGAGCAGGGATCCCTGTCCCAGGGAAGGTGGAGGCAGCCTACTGGGTAGCTGCCATTGCAGTGGGGAACTCCAAGGCCTTTTCTGCTGCATTACATCATCATTGAGCAATGGGAGGACTCATCTGAGCCAACTATGGGTTGTCATTCTTCCTCCCAGACTCAGTGGCCTCTGAAATCACTCCATTGTCTGCGGCGGAATCTGGCACAGTCCCATAATGCCAGGTTACTTCACTTCCCTGCAGAATAAAAGATTTCTTCAACCATGAGAAATGATCTCCTGACAGTGCCATTCATTAGGGCTCCCACCTGTAGGCTGTTTCATTTTCAGCATACTCCCAAGGTGCTGAAAAGTCAGCGTGTGTGTTATCACTTGACAATATAGTACAGCTAATGCCTCTGCACCCTGATGCATGTTCTCCCATATTGCTCTTTGCTTCGACAATGGCTCACAGGAACGCTCAGATCTTGGACTTCACTCTCTTTTTAAAAAAGCTTGTGCAGCCCAATTTCAGCAGAGCTCTTGTTTCTTAAGAATTACATACACAGGGAAAAAATATTAAATCTATAATTGTCATTTTTTTTTTCCTCTTTTGAATTAGGAAGTTAAAACATTAGATTTTGTCTATAGCTGCTGGAGAGAACAGGACAGTAGTTCATTTTTTCTTAAGACAGGCATGAAGGTAGGCCAGGCAAACTGTCATTTCTGAGCTTATGGTTCAATGTATGCCCTAAAAATAATAAAAATCTAAATTTTTCATGGCAACAAAATGTCTCATAACTAAATTCCAAACTAAACATTCTTTTCCACTCCTTTTGACATTAATGAAGCTTTGCCCAACACTTTCATTCTCAAGAGGAGTCCTGTAGACACCAAGCCTTGTGACTTCTGTTCATCTGTGTTGTAAGTAGAGACACCTAACATCTTATAATCTGTGAAACAGAAATACTGTGGACTGGTAGCTATGGACCAGCTCAAACATAACACAAAGAGATGATCCTTTCCCCTAATCAGAAGTAGATAGACAGCAGTCAGCCACAGGAAGACAGAGATACACCAGGAAACCAGGAGAAGTGTGGTGGGATGTCTCTAACTACGGATATTTACATTGGCACTTGTTTTGGATGGGGTAGCTCCATCTTTTCTAGCACTGACTTGCAGCTGCTGCTCCAGGCAGGGAAGGTCCGTAGTCCTGTACTGTATCATGGACAGCCCAGGGCATCCCAGACCTCTACAGTTTAGTGAGGTGAATCCCATCACATGTGTCTTAGCAGTGTCTTGTATTTTTGACCCCCTGTCTGCTGTAAAAGTTTATATCAGTGTCATATCTTCTAGGATTGCATCTATTCAGATTTGTGTCTGGAGATCAAACAGTCCTTGTTTAGGCAGTCAGAATTCATTCACAGTCACTGTAACTAAAAATTGGGGAAAACATACAAAGAAGGAAACAATGATGCTAATATTTATTCCTTCTTCCCAGGGAGACTCTTGAAAACATCAGTGTGGTACAAGAAGGTCGATACATTTGAGATACAGCAGGAAAGGGACATACAGAGAATTGTTCAGGAGAGGGTTTCCAGTCATCTAGAAGCAACTGCTGTGCAATCTGTACTTTGTCAGAGGGGTAAAAGTGATGAAGAGGCCTCGTTTGGTGTGGTGACCTACTACAGCCAGGAAGACCTGTGAGAAGAAAGCTAAGAAGGCCCTGGAGCACACATGGCAGTTGTGACAGAAGAGGCTGTATGCCCATGGAAAGCAAAAGCCCACCTGAACCACTGCTGCAGCCTTGACTCTCACTATGTAACCAAACCTCACGATGCTTTCACTCCTTACAAGTCATGGACCACCTCCTCCATCTGTGCAAAACAGCAGAGGCGTACAGGGCAAAGCATCCTGAGCAGTGGGCCTGCAGATCTCATCGGGAGGTGAGTAGAGGCAGAGTCCAGATAAGGAACGGATTTGTGATTGGTATGGTATTGCTGATGGAGTCTTACTTGTTAGCTGCCTACTGATACTCCAGGTATCTTCCTCGCTGTTGCATAGTCATTTCATTGTGGCCCAAGAGCAGTTGAACTTGTGTCACCGGCCCTTGCTTCCCTCTGACACCAGCTGTATTCTCTAGCTGTGTTTCTGCTGGAGATGTTTGGCCTCTACCCCTGGTGACCTCTCCCTCATGTTGTAATTCTCCTCTAATCATTCATAGCTGAGAAAGACTTGCCTGAATACTTAGGATTTTTGTAGCATTTACTTTTCCAACCATCCGTTAAAACTTCTCCACACACCCAAATGGGGATGGTGCTGGGGTCAAGCTTGTCATAATTAGAAAAATCACATAGAATCATAGAATGGTTTGGGTTGGAAGGGACCTTAAAGATCATCCAGTTCCAACCCCCCTGCCATCAGCAGGGACACCTTCCACTAGACCAGGTTGCTCAAAGCCTCATCCAACCTGGCCTTCAACACTTCCAGGGAGGAACAGCCACAGCTTCTCTGGGCAACCTGGGCCAGTGTCTCATGGAGACATCTAATAATGTAAGATCCTGTAACATCTCAGCTCCCCACGTAGGGTCCACGCGTGGGGCAGAGGTTGCGCTGTGCTTCAGGCTCTCCTGGTCCTTTGTAAACGTAGCAGCAGGGTGAAGAGGTCAGCAGAAGGCAGCAAATAAATCGATTCCTGTGAAATTTATATTTCCTTTCTGGGGTAATGGCGATCAGCTGGGAATTTTGGCAAAACCTTTTGTGGATTTTTCTCAGAGAGTTAAAACACATTGCAGGATTTTTGCCTTCCTGGCTTTGCTTTCCTCTTTTCTTGCCAGATATCATTATAAGGATTCAAGAAGGATGAGTAATTAGAGCCCATGCAAATAATGTCTTTGACTATTAAATTCAAATATCTCCCTGATGAAGCAACACAGGTGACAGACCTCAGAGCTCCCAGAGCATCCACTTATGCCCTGCGATGGCAGGAGGGACCCCGGGGGCTCACCCCACACCTGGGGACCTTCCAGAAGGGACTTGCCACGCTGCGGACCCAGACGTTGGGGACAAAGTGCCTGGTCCCCTCGAGGCCATGGAGGTGACACGACCTGCCCCAGCCCTGGGGCAACCTGTGGTGAAGGGTTGGTGGCCCCTGAGCTGCCCTCAGTGCTGGGACACAGCGAATAAACACAAGGATGAGGAAAAAAATATGGTTTTCCACACGAAATAAATGAAAAGAGCCGTAAAAGAGGGAAAAAGGGGGTGACGCCCCACAGGGTACACT
>NW_010325267.1:598-64368 GCF_000700745.2 Antrostomus carolinensis | reverse complement strand
AGCCATCAAACCCACATGTTTTCAATTTAGAAACAAGGATGTTATGCAGGACAGTGTCAAAAGCCCTGCACAAGTCCAGGTAGATTGCATCAGTTGCTTTAGCCTTATCCACCATTGCTGTAACCCCATCATGAAAGGCGATCAGATTGATCAGTCATGATTTGCCCTTGCCTTGTGGCTGTTTATTGATCCAGTTGTCAGTGCTGTGTTACAAAAGAAGATGGCTGAAATGATGCTTGAGCTGCTGCAGTCCATCTGATGAGTGAGAAATTTCAGAGAAACACCACCCTTCGCTGCCAGGTTTAGTAGATGCAGGATTTCAGTGTAATAAAGTCTTCCCTGAGCAGTTCTTCTGGGCTATTTCAACACGATGATGTTCATCTGACTGAAACAGGGCAGACGTACCTAATGAGGATCTTCATGAGGCACTGGAGTTATGCCTGTCAGGAGGATTAAGTCAAAGAAAAGATCTTGGGCACACTGCTGACCTATGTTTTGGTAGAGGCTCACTGCAAATTTGAAGCAGGAGAGAAAGAGCTCAGTAACCTTTTCAAGCTTTGGGAAAAAGAACCCCAAGCAGAAAACACTTGCATTTTATTTGTCCCTCAGCTGCTTGGAGGAGGTGGTTTGAAGGAATGAGCAGGAGGAGAATGAGTTCATTCCTTCTGAAAGGGCAGAAATCACAACTTTTCATATAGGGAAAGGAGGAGATTTTATTTTAACTTGCTGAGAATAGCCAAGGAATCTAGTAATTATTCTGGCCAGGTTTATGCTGGAAGGACATTGTCAAGTACTTTGTAAAACAGATTATAAAACTCTTTGGCACTTCAACACTTTCTTTTAAATGTACAAAAATAATTCTTCCATTACTAGTTGCAGCCTTCACCACTTGGCAGCAGTCTGTTCCTCCTCCTCATTTTAATTTATATTTTTAAAATGCCATTGCAAATACATTACACAGTGAATCTGTTCTTCAGTGGCTTGTAAATTCACCTCTACCTATCTGCTCCACAGAGAAGTTTCAGCATGAAGCTATTACATAGAATCATAGAATCGTTTGGTTGTATCTAGATGAAGGGACAAAAAAAGTGGCAAAGGGAAAGGAAATTAAAATATTTGTAGCAGAATTGCCTCTGTTTAGATATTTCTTTGGCCATGATCATCATTACAAAAGCTGCCATGATGCAGGAAAGATTATTGCTTAAATTATGTGTTTTACCCTTCTGAGGGATGGGTTGTCAGAATCACATTCAGCAAACATTAACTTCAACCACAGGAGCTAATGGTAGTGAGAGGGTTGATGGCAGGGCTGATTAGGAAGGAACTATGAATGGGGGAGAGTCTGTCTTCCATGACTAGGAGTGTGTCCTGTGCCAACCTCCATGGGTCTGCATGTGTGTGTATGTGTAATGAGTGGCTGAAAAGGAGAGGTGAAGCTCCCTTGGCCTCTTCTAGTATATCTGTCACCAAGTAAACTGAAAATGAACTTCTGGTGAAAGGGCAGCTCCAGAGAAGGGAGAATTATCATTTTATTCCCAAAGCATCTCATCCCCTTTTTACCTCAACATGCTACTGTATTAAAGTTTCTCAATACAGGGATCAATTCCATGCTCTTATTCACTGTTGTGAATTCAACAGTTCTTTCCAACTCTGCCATGGCTCCAGGGAGCCTGCACTGAGTCCCCTCTCTGGTCTGCAGGAATGGAATCCTTTGAGACACTGAGTTTCAAGCCTTTACATCTGCCAGTATAGAAAAGCCCGAGTCTCTCAATATTTGAGACAGTCTTGGTTTTCTGGGTCTGCATAGCAGTTCCTTTCTCTTGGGAGCTAGTGACAGCTTTCTTCAGGCAAGGTATTTATTAAGAACTGCCATCTGCGCAAACACAGGGTGGGGAAGGGCTGGCTAAGAAGAAGCTTTCTAATAACAACAAAAACCCCCGATCTGTGCTTATTGTGGAGCACAAGTTGAATGTGAGCCAATAGTGTTGCGAAAAAGGCACTCTAGGAGGCATATTGTCTGCACAACACTTTAAGTGGTCCTTCAAGTCTTCTTGAAGCTCTTGAAGCCTCAGCTGGAGCACTGAGTATTATTTGGGGTACTGTAATTAAGAAAGGATGTGAACCAGTTGGACAGAGACCAGAGAAGAACACTGAGAATGATGAGATCTTGGAAAAAAAAGGGCTTCAAGAGAGTGACTAAACAGGAGGGACTTAGCCTAGAAAGCAAGAAAACTAAGGGGAACATTATAACTGTCTTCAGTATATCAGATGAATATGAAAGAGAATTAAAAAAAAAAAAAACAACAAAACTTTTTACATGCTACCTGTAAGAAATAACTGGTCTGTATTGCAGAAAGTGAGACTGATTGAGAAAAGAGCAAAAATGTTCTCATTGCCAACAGTCCTAAGTCTATGGAATAATTTACCCAGCAAAAGTGTAAATTCTCCCCCAATAACAGTATGCATAAATAAACATATTAAACAGATGCTGATGAGAATATTATCTACAGATGATAGAATAAATGACATCTCAAATTACTTTCTGTTTCCTACGTCTTTTTTTTTTTTTTTTATCTTACCTATAAGAACAAAGCATAATAAAATGCAGAGCTTTTTAAAAAGTCCATATATATGCATTTCACATTACTGTCTGCCCCCACACTCTTGGAAAGGAAGGTATACTCAAATTCTTCAGACTACTCCAGTGTGGATCATCGTATACCAATCTGAAAGCCTTCCTCTTGGAAAGAGAAACTTTTAATCTGACCTGGGTCATTAGTTTTCTGAATCCTTACATTTTCAAATTATTTTAGTAGGCTGAGTGAAGTTAACTTAAGCTATGGCTCTTCTAGGATTTTCTTGTAACCTGTAAGTTTCCCTGCTAACTGTCCTATTCTCATCTTGTGATGAATTCTAGGGTCTGATAGAAAACACACAGGAAAGGAAGACTATGACCCTTATTTCCTCTATTTTTTACTTAATTATTTATATATTTATGTATAAGCTCTACAGGAAATCTTCTACTCACCAAATACATTCTCAGCACATAAATTACAGAACATAGCCACACCTATCCCTCAAGATTTTTTAAATGTAAAGGTTTTTGAATGTTACTACACAATCCACACCATGTTACATCAGACAGAAACTGCAGACTAACCTGTTAATTTCTGCCTTATTTCCTCTTTCTAAATGTGTCCTGTTTAATTGCATAAAAACTACCCTGAAGGAAAGCAAGCTAAGAGGGCAATTTTTTTCCTTTCTCAAAATAATTTCTTAATCAAGCCTTTAAAATGTAGCAATGTAAATTAATAAATATGACATTTCTTCAAATGAATGCATGCTATAGAAAATAAGTCAAGTGGATTAGAGGGTTACTGTCAGGTCAGTTCAGGCTTACTGCTTAGCTTTTGTGGAAAAATTAAATGTGGCAGGTGTAACCAACCTGTTGCAAGTTGAATCACTGTAATATCTCTCTTCAGTTCTGATGGTAACAAGTCTCCTCTAAGCCTTAAAACCATATCTTGCAATTGAATTTTGTGGTGTGCAAATCACTTAACTTCATAGCAATAGTACTTGTAATTTTCCTTCTTTTTAACATATAATTTTTAGAACAAAGGAGATCAATAGAGTAATAGAAAATGATATTTCAAAATATGTTGTTAGGTTCTACTTACCTGTAAGACCAATACAGTTGAATGTTTGTTTAAAATTTGAAATCAGCATTGATTTCTGAACCAATTTTCTGCAAATCAGTCAATCCAGAGGACAGATGTCAGCACGGTCCCACACAGGAACTCCTATGGAGTGGAAAGAACAAGGTATGTCCAGGTTTGCCTGCCAAGCTCTGGTGTGACAAATCTCTTTGCAAAGGTTCACAGTTTTCCTCTGTTTTCTATAGAAGATAAGATTCCAAGTCTGAGTTAGTTCCTTCAGATGTCCTAAGTCAGGTGAGAATAAATATTTTGAATTGATATCAAGCAGTTTGATTCTCAGTAACTAAGTATGAAGCAAAAAATGTTCAGTATCAGAAATGCTTGTTTTTACTAGGAAAAGCAGAGTAGTAAGAGACAGGCTTTTCTTAGTGGTGCCCAGTGACAGGACAAGAGGCAATGGGCACAAACTGAAACACATGATATTCCAAGAAAAAAGAATATTTACTGTGGGCCACATTTGATCAATCATGGATTTTTTTTTTTCTTTTGTTAGAGTGTGTGATATATTTTAAAATCTCTGTAAACTCCAGACTATTAGGAGTGAAGCTATCATATTTACCTACTCTGTGAAAAGAGATCATTCCAGAGAAAACTCTGATCATTCCAAAGAGGAAAATTTAACTGTTTACAGAACATCTGTTTTAAAAGCAAAAAACTAAAGCACTCAGTATGACTGAATCATACTGGAGATGTAGTAAATATGTTTCTAGCAATTGCCTATGTAGAAAGGATTATTTCATAGAATCATAGAATGAATCATAGAATGGTTTGGATTGGAAGGGACCTCAAAGATCATCTAGTTCCAATCCCCCCGCCTTCAGCAGGGACACCTTCCACTAGATCAGGTTGCTCAAAGCCTCATCCAGCCTGGTCTTAAACACTTCCAGGGAGGGGGCATCAACAACTTCCTTGGGCAACCTGTTCCAGTGTCTGACCACCCTTACAGTGAAGAACTTCTTCCTAAGAAGAAGATTTGTACTTCCCAGTCTATAAGTATCTTTACTTAATATTATGTATGCACATTTAGATTGATAGGGGAAAGCTAAATGAGAAATCAAGTATTTCCTTCCTAATTTTTGCTTCCCAGTATCTCTTTTGAAAAATAAAGCTTAGTCTTTTCTTAAGATTTGTAAAACTGTTTCCCATAGAAGATAAATACATTTAATGCAGTCCCTTAAAATTATACTGGTTTAAAGTAAATTATATAAGGTCAAAATTTCATACTGATATTTCCATTTGCTCTATGTACAGACCAGAAATATTCTGCAACATTTATTTCTATTCTGTCCAGTACAATGCATGTACTTTTTCTGCTTAGGGAAATTTAAGGTAAATGCTCATATAAAAACTCCAAATAACTAATCTCCAACCACTTCAATTCAAAAGAAACAACCAACAATTTATCAAAGTCAGGTATTAAAAGGCTACTGGAAGTTCATGCTGATCCATTTGTCTGTAACAGAAGACAATTATTAAACTTGTTATGTATCACAGAGAAGTGAAATGACATGGAAGACCTTCAAAGTTAGAATTAAATTTCAGACATATTCTGTGACCTTTTCCGATTTCCCAGTTACAGTATTTCAAGGAGTATTTATAGAGCTAGACAGGATAATTGTTCTTATAGGAGAGACTCGAGAGAGAAAATATGGCCTCTTAGGAAACTCACAATTCCTGACACAGATTAAATCTGTCCTGGGATTCTGATTTAAATCTCTGTACACAGCATCAAGGGTTGGCTCAGGATGATACAAAACAGCTATCTGGAATGAATAGTTACTATAAGGATGTAAAATGTACGTGTGTTTGTTCAAAAGTACATATATTTCACAATCTGACAAGATAAGCCTTAAACATACAAATTCTGATCCTGAAGTGTTTTATTTACAGCATTTATCACAATCTTAGTAGGACAACTCACATATGTAAAATTTTCAGGATGATAGCTGCAGGATGTGCATTTCCTAAGCCATCCTAACAAAAGACTAGTTTTACCCTTGATTTCCTGACGTCTTCCCTAAGCTTAAAGAGTTCTTGCTGCTTTTGATTTATCACCTTCCAAATCTGCAACATGTTTCAGTCACAATAATAATTTTGGAATGCAGACATTTATTATAAAACGCAGTATAAAAGAAACAGATATAACACATTATTAATGGTACTTACCTGTAACATCTTTCCATGAAGGAGCTGTCTGTTTATTTAAAGTGTCCTGCCTTGGACTAGTAAGTACCAAAAAATTATGCAGTATTCCTGCATGTTTCATTCTGTGATCATGTCTAACAAATAATAGCTGTATGACCATATAAACTGTTAAAAGATTTATTTGAGCTCTTTAAATAAATAGAAAATAAAAATTGGCAAGAGTGATTGCTTCTAGTCATTCTTAGTACATAGATGCATCAGTAATGTTTATTTCCATCTTCTTATAAGAGTATTCACTAGTACTGTTAATAAGCACTAGAAGTACATGGCTTCACACAGGGCAAATCATACCTGACCTAGTGGCCTTTTGTGACTGGGTGACTGCATCAGTAGGCAAGGGAAGAGCTACAGAAGTTATCTACCTAGACCTCTGTAAGGTCTTTTATATGGTTCCCGCAACATTCTGTCCACTAAATTGGAGAGATATCTCTGTTGATGGATCGACAGTTAGGTGGATAAGGAACTGTCTAGATGGCTGCATACAAAGGCTTATAGTCAATGACTTAATGTCCATGTGCAAACCAGTAATGAGTACTGTCCATCAAGGGTCTGTGCTGGGACTAATAGTATTTATTTTCTTTATTAGTCACTGTGGTGGGATTGAGTGCACCCTCAGCAAGTCTGCAGATGACGCCAAGCTGAGTGATGCAGCTGATTCCACTAGAGGGGAAGGATACCATCCAGAGGGAGCTTGACAGACTTGAGGAGTGGGCCTGTGCAAACCTCATGAGGTTCACTAAAGCCCCAAATGCAATGTCTTGCACCTGACTCTGGGTGATCAACAATATTCATAGAGACTGGGGGAAGAAGAGATTTGCAAGCAGGCCTATGCAGGACTTGGGGATACTGGTGAAAAATTAAATGTAAGCTCACAATATGCACTCACAGCCCAGAAAGCCAACTGTACCCTGGGCTTCATAAAAAGAAGTGTGGCCAGCAGGTTGAGGGAGATGATTCTTGCCCCCTACTCTGCTCTTGTGAGACCCCACCTGGAGTACTCTTCATCTGCTGGAGTCCATAGTACAAGAAAGGCATGGATATGTTGGAGTGGGTCCAGAGGAGAGCCACAAAAATGATCAGAGAGATGGAATACCTCTGCTGTGAAGACAGGCTGACAGAGTTGTGGTTGTTCATCCTGGAGAAGAGAAGCCTCTGGATCCACCTTGTTTCAGTATTTCACTGTATGAAGGGGTCTTGTAAGAAAGACAGAGAAAGATTTTTTTTATTAAGGTCTGCAGTGACAGGACAAGGAACAATGGTTTAAAACTGAAAGATGGTAGATTTAGACTGGGCATAAGGAAGATATTTTTTATGATGTAGGTGGTGAGAGAAAGGAACATGTTTCCTGGAGAAGTTGTGGATGTTCCATCCTTGGAAGTGTCTGAGGTCAGGTTGGATGTGGCGTTGAATAACCTGATCTAGTTGAAAGATGTTCCTGTCCATGGCAGGGGGTTGTTGAGTTAGAAAAGATTCTATGGTTCTAAGTACTTACAATTTTCAAACATGAATTTTAGATTAAGTTCTTAATTTAATCCTTGTGTAATCTTAAAAACCACTTGTCAAGACTGAAGAAGAATGTCAGATGCCCCTCTTGTTTATATGCAGATGACATGTGCTCTAAATTATACTTACAGAGACTGGGGCAAGTTTCAGAGAAGCAGAAAATGTTCAAATGGAGTAAAAAGTTCTAGGTAGAAGACAAGGAAGGAGAGAGAAATGAAATATTTTGGTTTTGCATAGTAAGAGTTAAATAGCCTGCATCAGTTATGCCTTTTTGTATCATCTGAGTGAGTTTTTTAATGATAAGACTTTACACTTATAGATTTGCTGCTTTGGGTTGTCTCAGAGATTATTAATAGGAAAAAAATATTATTGTCATATACTTTTCATATTCAGGGGAATACTGTCATGGTTTTATTGGTCATAAATCAATTAATATTACCAGTTCAAGTAGTACGTCAAACAAACAAGCAATACAAGTTAGTCAGTGGCACTCATACTGGAAAGTATGAAATGATCTCCCAGTTACCTACTCTGGCTTTTGCAACATGTGTTTTAAATTTATACATGTAACTGAAAAGAAATGAGCATGTACTCCAGAACACAAAGTAAAATATTTCTCCAGCTATAGCGATGCACTTTATATTTTATTTGCAGGTAAAATAGAATTGGCTCATCTAAGAAAAAAATAAACACACAATCTCTGTTCTGATGTTTGCATAGCAAGAGTAGAGGAGGAAGTAGTTCCCTAAATTCATTTTTAGAAGTGAGATTGTCAGCAGAGCAGTGTTGGCTGGTCAGGTCTCATTATTCAGATGCTATCACACTATTTGCTGGCTTGTTCCCTTTTGAAGCATATACAGAAGTGAGCTGTAATATACAGAGAAGGTCTTTGTCAAGAATAATGTTGTCTCCAATGCTGCTTCTCCTTTCATAAATTATAGTGGCTTTGTTCTGACTGAATCCAGTGGCAGAGAGCATCTGAAAAGAAAAAAAAATAAAAAATTGTGCTCTTTCCAAAGTAGACTCTCGCAAAACTGACAGGAAAGGAAATGAGGGTGGAAGTAGTAAGAGCAGCCTAACTGCTCACTCTGAGTGTGGCATATACTCAGTCCACTCTTCACCAGGTTAAAACCCAGGATCTTTATTGGAAATTTTCTTGCTACTCAGTTCTTGCATGACATGGAGGCCTGAGATATCTTTTATTCTAAGGAAGATGGCATCCTTACTGTAGGTTTAAGGTTATAATCTAATCTGTGAAACATTCTAAAAAATAACATCATGACTCTTTTACTTTTGAAAATAGGAAAAATCCTGAACAAACTCCTGGTATTCAATTGTAAGCAGAATTGATTTTCTTAATCCCTTGGCTGCATTGCTACATCTCATCCTGTTGTTGGTAACAGGAGCTGTACCAAAAATAATATCCCCTTCATTGTGCCGAACTGATATGATCCAATGCTTTCAAAAAGCAAGAATATTGCCAATTAAAATAGATTTCTTAGAATGAGTCCTTTTCAAGTCATAAACCACTTTTAAACTAACTTTGCACATTGAATTTATTTAAGTACTGAAGACTGGTTGAAATATTGCACTAACTTAGAGATGACAGGAGTAGCTCCTCCCAGTAAACTGTAGAGCAGTCAGACTGCAGTCTCTGGCTGATGTGTAAATATTCACCATTTTGGTAGGTGGTCTGTTTCTAATGTTCATAGCATTTTATTTCATAACATGGAAACAGAAAAGTTGTTAACTGATTCTTTCTTTCACCTCTTTCTGCTGGTCTGGTTACATTACCTTTTTTTATGCTTCAACATTTTCACAGAAAACAAAATTCATAAGGCTCTAGGATCATGACTCTCTTCCATGTTGTAAACATTGTAAGAGGTACCTAAGCTATTTCAGGTACTCAAAATGCCTTTGTGTTAATGTGGTGCTGTGTCCCAGCAAATCACTTTGAGTACACACCATATGGCATAGCTCTGCTCTGTCTGAACCTGCAGCAATATCTCTTCTCTGCTGGTCAGGTCAACAGATACAGTTTGGTATCATCTCAACCATCAGTGGGGTACAGTGTAGAAAACCTTGAATTTGATTATTTAGCAGCTTTTCTGCCTTAAATTGTTAAAACTCTCTTAGACCTGATGGTGGAATTAATAAAAATTAAATTAAAGATAGGTTGAATATTAGGAATTTTTCAGATCAACCTCTCTTTTTTTCTTCAGATTTTTGTGTCAATTGCTTGGTAGGAAAATCTTTAGACTTTCAAAGATGATGAGCAGATATCTTTACAATTGGATTTTTTGCACAATAAAATGTTAAGAGTTTGTCTTTCTTCATTTGTATCATGACAAAAATGCTTGAAATTGATGAGAGAGAAAAAGAAAGTGGGAGAAAAGAAAAATGAGAGAAACTCATTTACCTAAGAAATACCAAGTTGTTCTGTGTTCATGAAATCCATGTCAGTTTAAACTGAAATTGCTGGCATAACCAAACAGAAAGGGAAACTGAATCTCATCTGCCCCCATTGCAGGTGGGTGCTGTCACTGCTGGGCCAATTTCCGGTCCAGAAAATATATCTTCTTCTCCCTGCTGTTGAGCAGCCATTCCACTCAGGGTGAATTTGGTTCATAAAGTACTGCACAAATTGATTTTGACACATCTCTGGTTTTGAACAAAATTTTCTTTTATTTGTTTTTGTGGTCAACTATACACGTTTTTCTATCCATCATCTCCTGTGAAAACTATTAATACTGCAACACCAGCCAGCCAGAATAAAAGTGTCTGTCTGTGATGGAAGAAAGTTATTGGGATGTCAACAGGGATTCAACAAAATGGAGAAAATGATGGAATTGTGGCTGAAATCCAATCTATGGAAAACCAATTACATGTGAGACCATTATATAAGGCATATGTTTTTGTTCATTTCCTTTGTGTACCAAGTCATTTTGGCTTGATTGTAATATCATGAGAAGGTTTTTATCATTTATTGCACAGCTCACTGTAGGGCTGAGATTTGAAAGTGGTCTTATAACAGTTCAGTGAAAGTAATCTGTGTTATTGCTCGCTGGAGAATGCTGTCATTTAAGAAAAAATACAAAGTTCAGAGGTCAGAGTTCCAGGAGGTTTCAATAAAATCAGTCTGCTCTCTATGGCCTTTAGCTTAGGACGAGTTATGGAGAAGACTGAATTAGTCTGGCTACCAAGAGCAGGGTACACATATAAAATACTTGTAGGCACCCCACTTTTACCTTTTGTACATAGTAGGGAAGACCCCTTGATCTTGACTGGAAAGAGCAAGTGCAGCAGCATGAGAATATGCAAAAGTGGTTTGTAGAGGAAAAAAAAAAAAAAAAATCATCCCTCAGACACCTTCTCCAGCAAACATTTCCTGCCCTGAATTTATTTCAAGAAAGGACTTTTCTCTAGTAAATGTTTTTTTGACAAGATGTCTGATATTGTAAGGCAGGCAAAAGAAAAAAAACTGAGTCAAGAAAAATTAATTAATGGAATGAATATTAATTCTGATCAAGAAATTCCATCTATTAAAAAAGCACTATATAAACACGTAATTAAGCATGAATATTGTGACTATATGATGAAATAGTAATGACATATCCATTAAGTTAGATAATTAATTCCACAGATCACAGTCAGTTTCAGCACTAATTAATTTATTCCAAAAAGCCTAATATAAGCTTGATTTTATGCAGCCAAAACATCTAGAGGACCCACAAAGGGAGAAAAGGCATGTGAACCTATGGATACGTATTGGTGTTCTTGTATCTGCTTACTTAACTGTTACATGCAAGTCAGGTGCACAGGCAGCGTATTTGCCTAGTTGTGGTGTACTGAGTTACAAGACACAAAATCTTAAAAGTCTAAGCATATGGTAAGTTCTTATATTATTTATATACAATGGATTATTTAACAGTTTGTATAGAATATGTTTATTATACTTAAGGATTTTTTAAAAAGTACTTTGCAGTCTTCTTTTGTACTTTCCTTGATTAATTTACTCATTAACAGATCTCTCTACTTTTACAGGTTCTCCTCATATTGCAGCTGCAACTTAACCTGCAGAAGTATTTCCTCAAAGCTTAAAGAAAAAAAAAAAAACATTCACACTGCCACTAATTAAATGATATATAGAATTCTCCAGACGCCAACACCATCTCTTTCATCCCAATGGTATATATGGTTAAATGCTTTTGGGCAAAACAGAGACTTTACCTCAGTGTCTTTAAGGTGACTGCTTTTTAATTATATGGAAGAAAGACCAGTTCCCTAATTGAGCAAACTTTCCAACAGTTATGTGCTCCCAGGATGGCTGTTACAATTACCACCCTCACAATTTTCCTTTCAGTGCTGTTCTTGTAAGCAGAGATCTTGATCAGGAACAACACTGGACATTAAATGTCTCATCTGGTCACTCACTGGCTGGCTAGTCCAGAGGAGCAGCAAGTGAATACCTTGGTCCTAGATCAACACTAATTATCCACCTTAGAGACAAATGAAGGAGAGACTCAATACGCTTCTGAGATGCATGTGAATGTTTTAGATGGTATGAGTTATGGAACAGTTTTTGTACAGCCTCTGCAACTCTGAAGTCAGGCAAAATTATGTCCTTTCTGTGCAGTGAGATATAAATGTGATTAAAACTTTTTCAGCAAAGTTTCTATGGCAAAGCAATTTACTGTTCTATGAAAATGCACAGAAGTGAGGAATCTGCTGTTAATGATAAATTTACTAGTGTGCTACTTTTTTAATGCACTGATTATTCTAGTCAAGCGTAATTAAAAGCTCAGCAATCCTTAGCAAACAGAATATACATCTCATATGAAGAATCTGGGACAAATATTTAAGAACTGATACTGTTGTTTTGGGGTATTTTTTCCTGCCATTTTTGCCTTTTCTGACAGTTACCCATTCTGTTACTCATTCTCATTCTCATTTGCTTTCTTTCTCAATGATGCTTGAGTAATCTGTGTTTAACTAGGTTGTTTGGAATGCTGAGCTCATTTGAACCAAATGGGGCAATTAAAATTGGTCTGGTACATTGTCTCCGAACTGGAAATATTCCTGTTCATGTATGACAGTGCACTGTGGTTCTTAAAGTTTCCAAGTGATAAAGATTAGACTGCAACAGGAATTTTCACAGCAGCTACAGCTCTCCTAAACAGACAGAGACAGGTAAAGAACTAGCATGTACACTCTCAGTGCTGCGATATAGAATTTATGAAGTATGTGCTGTTGTATAAACAGAGTCCCACATACATTCTTCTAAAAGAAAATCTTATTATCTATAATTGTTTAAGTAAAGTTCAATGAAGCACACTGTGAAATTATTTTACTAGTATTTACTATTTAATTCAATCTGGACTAAAAGTTTAGACAGAAAAAGTGAATAAATACAAATAAACCAAATTATTGTTGCAAAACATTCCATTCAGATTAAAAAAGATTACTCCACAATTTTAGCTGGAAATGAATAATTCATTCCAACACTGAGGAGAGCCTAGTGTTCCATTAACTACTGATTTGTGGTGATCTAATTTGGGAGTTTTATTTTCCAACCCAGATGTTTCTTTTATTACACATTAATACTTTCTTATGGACAGAGAAGAGCATATGGGAAGGTGTTGTTGTATCTCCAACACATGTTCAGAATTTAGACCCTTTTATTTGTACATTGCTTACAATTTTTAAGTCTTCAGATGTATTTTATGTTCTGTGAGGTCTCCCCTCCTCTTCTTGTATTCCTCATCCTCCCACCAAAACCAAAACCAAAACCAACCAACCAAAACTCTTCAAACACTGACAAGCCTATATACACAGTGACATCAACAACCCCCTTCCAACAAATATTAAGAGTCTCTTACACTGAAAAATGATTAAAAAAAAAAAAAAAAAGACAGGGAGAAAAGGCTAAATTAGGATCTTAGGATCTTTAAAAAGCTGCTGAGTAAAAGGAGCTAGTACATAACTTAATGTTAATTCTAAGTGTTTTGTTTCTATGTATCTAATGACTACAGACTATTTCTAGAGTAGCATGCCTCCAGCATATCACTTGCTGAAGTCTGGGTTCATGTCATCCATGTGTAGTTGCCTAACTGAACCACAGATGTTAGGAACTGAATCATCCTTTGCTGTCTCTCTCCCAAAGAGGGAATGAACGAGGGTAATCTGGCCCAGTCAAGATCTGGTGGTCAGAAACTCCTGTATTGATTGAAGAGTGGTGCCTTGAGGTCTAGCTGGTTGAAATGAATCTTATCAGCCTACCCTTTTCAGAAAAGTCTGGAAAGCAAAGGCTGCCAACAGTACCTTTCAGCTCTCCTTTCTTTTCTAACTGTGGTTGTAAATTAGTAACTCAACAGAGCTGTGCTTATGTACAGCACAGCAGATAATAACATGTAGACTTGTAAATATGAGCATTTGCGCTTGTCAGTATTTACAAATGCAAAAGGAGGAAAGTCTGGCCTCCTGAATTCTGCAAGAAAAATCATCAGTTCTGTTCTTGCAGGGCAGAGCAGAGTGTATTAAAACTAAAAGTCAAAGAATCTATAATAAATTAAAAAAAAACAGAGAAGTGATTCTAAAAAAATGTTTATTGCCAACAGTTTCAAAAACCTAAGGTTTCATTTCAGTATTAGAACAAAAATTTAAAACATTTCCCCTCCTACTTAATTTCCAGTGGATTAAAATGTCTGGTGAAAAGAGATAGAGAGAAAGAGTTCTTTTTTTTCACATAAAAATGAAGTTGTGAAAAGGAGATTTAAATTTTACCATTCAAAAGTTTCACCAAAATTAGGACATTTCTCCTTCTTATATGTACATATGATGTTTTCCAGAATGAAAAAAAGCTGATGGAATGTTATGTGTCCCTGTTTTTTTGAAGCCAGATGTACCACAGTAACAGATTTAGTCCGGGAGCAGTGTGTTGACTGGAGAGGTGTTGTAACACTGTGCATTATCCTAAGTCCTTATTGACATGCCACTGAACTACTGCCCCTATTTCCTACCACATCTTTATGCACCTCTGAAGACCTTATAGTGAGGTTCTTGAGATTGTTCTATGTAGCAAACATTACAGAACAAGATTTTAAAAATCAGGAGATAAGGGAAAGTTTAAAGTATGTTTTTTCAATACCTTGCTGCTTTTACCTTTTCTGCACATGTACCAGAGTTCCAGTGATAGTATTTCTGCAATGGATTTGGGTCTTTCTCAACCAAATTGAAACACTGTTAATCAGAAAATTCAACTTAAACTTAGTTTTGTCCAATGACAAATTTTATTCTTTTTAATTAAAAACAAAACAAAACAAAAACCCACAACACCCCATTATTCATATACTATATAAAATGTAGTCATTTTAGCTCTATTTTTGATGCTGTTATTAAAGAAGTGGATTTAATGGGACAGCAAATGAGTCCATTAGTATATCCCTGCTTATTAAAGCATCTCTAGTGTCATGAAATGATGGGAATGCCTTCACAGGTTTGCAGGTTACTCATGTATATTAAGGATGCCTACCATTCTCTGACATATTTTTGGTTTTTAAAGTGTTTTTTTACTGATGGATAGGGAACAAAAGTGTTACTTTCAGTTAAGAACAATCTGAAGTTGAAAGAAAGGTGCAAGTCCTCATAATAGTATGGCTTTTCAGCCTGAGGATGTTAAGGTCATTCAGATCTAGATCTTTTATTTCTTTTTTCCACAACCTCACAAGACTGGCTTACATTAAGAAATAATGTGAAGGTGGAAAAAATGGCTGCTTGTCAGGTGAATATTCTACTCACGTAACCAACTTTGTGTCTAGCAAGGCAACTATTTGATGTCACTAAAAATGCTTCCCATGCTTCTTTTAGGTTGTACATAGCTGTCTTCCAGTCTTTTCTCCAACCGAGAAAGAGGAAGAGACTGAGGAAGAACTTGGACAGCAAGTCTTTGCTTTGGGAACTAACTGTTATGTTCTGGTCAGCAAGTGCAGTTCATGGGTCTGGGGCAGGTGTCAAGGACCAGGTTTTTAGGGACAACTTGGGCCCTAAAATATTTCAAGAGATGGAAGGACCATAGGGCCTGTGGACAGCATTGTGGTGCTAAGGTAGTGGTGGCACTGAAGAAAGCTAGAGCTCTGATCCTGGGACTGTATGCCAATACCCAACGCTGCAGAGAGGAGAAGAAATTTTGGGTTGTAAAACATATCATCTTCTGGTTGAGATTCACATCTCCAGATTTTCTCCGGGCATCTGTGTATCTGCCCAGTCTTTCCTCACAGGCTCACAAGAACGCAAGTGGTGACCACAGCACTGCTTTTTCATTCCACACCTTGGAGGTGAGAATTGGGGAAATCCAGATGCATACCTCCTTCTCTGTTTGGAGGCATCCTGGCATGAAAAGATATTGTATGAGTAAAAATTATTACTCTTCCCATCTCTTCCTGAATCACTTCTTGTTAGCATGGATCACATTGATGTTCACGGGGGTCAGAAGAAGAGGAAGAGGGAATGTATGAACCTGTTATGAGGGCTGTCACCCAACAAGGACAGAGTAAAGTTTCCATCTCTTCTCCCCTGAGCAGAGCCACAACCGACTAAGGCATATTTTCATTCACCACACTCTGTCTAATCATGCTTATTGAATCTGGACTCCCAGCTAAAGAAAATGGAGAAATGCATAATCTGTGAATTCTAGTAGAGTTTAGGCCTATTTACTGAGCATTTATGGATATGTCCAACATCGGATACTCAACTGTCCCAAAGAACAGATGACAACACTGCAGCCTGTAGGCCTTAGTCATCTTCT
Source organism: Antrostomus carolinensis (assembly GCF_000700745.2). Classification (NCBI taxonomy): domain Eukaryota; kingdom Metazoa; phylum Chordata; class Aves; order Caprimulgiformes; family Caprimulgidae; genus Antrostomus; species Antrostomus carolinensis. The sequence goes on along the minus strand of NW_010325267.1, from coordinate 48,141 downwards.
AGGCCAGGCAATCATTGCAGGGGAATTTTAAGTATCTACATTTTCAACAGGGTACCCAAGGTAGTGACTGGACCTCTTGTTTTCCCCCAGTTCCCTTTGCAGTCCTGGCCCTACAGCAAAAGGTGTGTCCAAAATCACCCTATGCAAACACTTTTGCTGCTGTGGTACTGCTTGTTTTTACTAGCTTATTTTAAAAGCATTCCATTTGACTAAATCACTTGCTTCAACTCTCAAACAATGAATAATTACTAACTTCATTTTTTCACTGGAGGCCAATCTTTGCTTACAACAAGGAGAGTTTTTCCGTTATGTCTAGGGGCAGCTTAGTTATTCTTGCTACTAGTGGGAAAACAGTCCTTTTCCCCCATCTAATGCTGGATCATTTCTTTTCTCCCTTTTCTCTCACATGAGAGTTCCTTATTCTTGTACAAAGAGGAAGTCAATTACAGCTGTAGCTTCACAAATTTCCAATCTGTCACCCATTATTTTATGTATGGGCAGGAATGATTGCTGTAGTTCTACAGATTACTTTAAATGAATTCTACTTCTACTTCCACTAGAGCAGCAACTTGATTACATTTTTAGCATTTTCTCATTCTATTCTTGTAATTACAGCTTTTCTTTGGCTTAGAGCTAAAAGAAATGTTTTGTAACTATCTTCAGGGGGATATAGCTAAAGATCCAGATTCACTTCTCTTTATTTTTTTGTACACAGTGAATTTGACAGGTCTGCTGAATGATCCATTTGCCTCATGTCATGGTTAGGCTAACTGCTATTGCCCTCACTTTGTGCACAACTAGAGTAGGTCCCTTAAGGGGTCACTGGACCATTGAAGTTAGCACAGCTGAGGACCAGGCCCAGGAAATTTGTGAAGAAGCTATAACCATAAGAGCATCGTTTTAAAAGAATGCAGATAAATAGGCATGTGAATAGGATCCATATGCATTTTTTTTACTTTATGTGTGTAGTTTTTGTTTGCTGTGATTAACTCCTTCCTCTTGGAATATATATGTGTTATTACTTTTTAAATTAATCCGAAAAGTGATTAAAGTTTCCGGCCTGCCATGTGACATATGTAATTCATCACTACATTAAAAAACTTACTTAGTCATTTTTTTCAGAGTGATCTGGTTAGCATTTGTGAATTGATAGCACAGAACATTTTTTGTGGAGAGTTTTTTGCGAAAAAAAGTAATGACCTTGCCTCTAATCTACCAGTTAGCAAATGGGGTCAAAACTATATTGACTAATAGTCTTGATCAGGAGTCTGCTGTGGGAATTTTCCTACCATTGGCTTTACTAGGCTTTGGAACAAATCCATGCAAGTACATGTACACAAGGAATAAATTTGGCTCAGGTCACATAAACTGTTTAGAAACAAACTGAAGTTTTAAATTTTTTGTATTATTAATACTAGTATTGCTTACAGGATTTCTACTTATTTCAAAAAGCATAGTTTACAGTTCTTGCACTCTTGTATACTCGTTTATCTTTCACATCTGATCTCTCACATTGTTTACATAAGACAATAACTTTCCTGTTTACCTTTCATTAAAAGATAATAACTAAATCTTGAAGATGTGGTTTAGATCAAAAGAATTAGGAAAATTATTAGTAATAATTTATTCTTCCCTCCAAAGATAACTTTTACATGAATGTTAAATAAAAAAATCAAGTTTATATTTGCATGTCATGTGCTTCCTCTCTACACTGATGCTGTCTTTCTTTTTCTTTCTTCTGGTGCAATTCCTGTATTAGTTTTAACGTAGAAACAGAAACACAAGGTGACCATGATATTTCTGGCATACTTCCAGACGAGCTGGAGCAAGAAATGCCTAGACACCATCCTCCTCAAGCCCATTGGTTGTGAAATTTTCATGGTATTTTTGCAGACACAAATGCTTAGATAAAGTAAATAAGGATGTGTCACTCACTTTCCATTTCATGAGAAGCAAATTACAGTGCAGGCAAGTTTCACGAGTAAGGTTATCACTTGGAAGCCTAACATCCCTGTGATCACTGATTAATATCTTTCCACTTCTTCCTTTTTGGCAGAGTAATATAAGTTCTTGAGACGAATAGCATGACATCTGGTTTGAAATAAAACTTTCTAACACACCTACTCCCCTAATAGAAAAGCTGGCAATAACCTTGAATGAACACCCTCATGTCCAATACCCTGGACATAACATCTGAGCTTCCATAGAGTTCTGTGACTGCATGGAAGTGATATTTGTTGAATAGTTTTATTTTTGTGGCACTTAAAAACCACCCATGCAAGGACTATGTTATGGCAGATGCTGTGTACAATATATGATTATGCTTTGAATATGCCCCTAAGGATCTTCTGTTTAGTATCTGGCCCTTATCCACCCTCAGATGCTTAGCCAGCCAGAACCGAATACAGAATTCATCTTCTTATTACTAGCCTTCTTGCAAGTATAGGAATTTGGATATATGCTTATTCATTGAGCAAAGATACATGAGAAATTTAGTGTAAAATGAATTAATTGAAGCATGCTGTTGAACACAGGAAAAAAAAACAAACCATAACTTCTCTTGGGGGACTAAAATGAAAAAAGAAATAAAGGAAAAGACATTTTTCAAACATGATTCTCAGCCTCTTAAAAACAAGCATCTATGCCTATAGCTGTGATTTATACTTTATGCCAAAGGGAAAATTCAGAGTGCACTCAGCTTTGAGCACATCTTCTTTAAAGTGTGTGTTCTGGAAATAAAATGGACACCCAGAAAATTAATGAGTTGAAAGATGTCTTGAGGTGACAAAGGGTATTGCATTGTTACACATATTTGCATTACTCTAAATATTTGAGAATTATTTGTCTTAAATACTTTCCATATTCTTCATCAAGGAGATGCAGCATTGAAAAATAAACTGAAATATTAAATTAAGCCTATATTTTATAGAGAATTTTAAAATCTACAATCTGGATGTAGATTAAGCTTTTTTTTCTGTTTACTGTTGATATTAAACATTTTTTTAAAAGAAAAAAAAATCCTCTCATCTTGATGCCACCCAGCTGTTGACTAAATAAGTTCTTAAATCTTGCTTTATTACTTTAATTTTATTTAAATTAATTTTGATTTAAATGATCATCAGTGATATTGGAGGTATAATCTATGAAATGCCATAGTGGGCTGCTACCTGTATGAAGTACAGGAAATATTTGCATCTTTTGTGACTTACAGAATATAAACTAGCTAATCGGACTAGATGATCTTTCGAGGTCCCTTCCAATCCCCAACATTCTGTGAAAATGAAATAACTGATATAGCCAAGAGGCTATCTAGGAAAGATACATGTCATTCCTTTCCAACCTGAACTATCCTATGAACCTATGAGTCTAAGAATCACACTTCTCCTCCTTACATTTGTTTTAGTCACAGTGATTTATTTTTATACATAAACTTGGCAGAAATAAAAAAATAAAACCCAAAAATGACTCAAAGGGAGAAATCATTAGACGGACTATTTTAATAGAATTCATGACTTAGGGAAGTACATCAAAAAGAGAGAAAAAATACAATGTGTTGGATTAGAAGTGGTGAAACTGTAAAAAAATTCAAAAAACATTTCAGACTAATTAGATGCTGGGTGCAGCTTCAGCCTGTGAGAGTTTTATTGTTCAGTAACATTTGTGAATGATCTGAGAAAACTTTTGTTCCTATGAATGTTTTCAGACAGCAGATTCCAGATCTGTAAGTCATGGTTTTGTCTCAAAATGTGTTCCAATAAACAGGGAAACAGAATTCACTGTGGGTGGAGCAGCTGTAGAGCTTGGTTCTTCCAGTCAAGGAGCAGAACCAAAATCCTGTGGCATGGTAGTTGAAGAGCAAGTATCAAGGGCCTTACCTCAAAGGGTGGCTATGTATACATAATGAAGTCATAAGTTCAAACAGACCAGCAAAGACAACAATTGCTGTTAATCTTGATTACCTGACTTGTTTGTAATAAAATTTCTGGTTAGTAGTAAATTAACATTAAATGTAGACAAAATTGTTTTTATTTTTCTTTTCTCTTAATGCCCAGTGAATTCAACACTGCCAAAAGCATAATGCAGTCATTGACTAGACTGGCTAACCTGTACATTAAAATCCATATGCCCGCAATTGGAAACATATCTATTTTACTTCCCTTTAGAGGCTTTTGGGAACAAAATCACAATACAGTTCACAAAACCAAGAAAATTAAAATAAATTTGTTATTTAAACAATACAGAATTGAAAAACAATACTAATTTATCTATGCAGACATAAATGGATAAAACCATCTAAATTTTACAGAGTTAAATCTATGTTTAAATATTTCAATATATGACCTATAATGCTGATCACTCAATGTTTTTTGTAACTCTGAAAACTAATGACTATCAAATAGAGTTCTTAAATGGAAATATCACTTGGCACGACTAGCACAGCATCAGGGGATAACTTTCACATTAAAAAGAAAAAAAGAGTGTGGAAAAAAAAAAGGATTTTTAATTTCTCCCTAATCCTCAAGGGTTAAATTCTCTTGCAGCATATAGCAGAACTGGTGGGGAATGAAATGTCTGCCACAGTGATGGTTCCTATAGATTTGGATTCAGGGCCAAAATTTGGATTGTCTGAGGAATTTAAATTGAGGATCTCTGTTTTGTAAATGTTCTATTGAAACCAGGATTTTTCAATTCAAACCATTCAGCTGGCATGGAGGCGAGGGTTTCCTGCTCGCTCTTCCTTTTGAAGTGTTGTCTGTTCCAATGTTTGTTCTTTTTTTTTGTTGCTTTTGATGTCTAGATTGGTGGCTCCCTCCATTCCTGAGAAAACAGAATTTTTCTCCTGCGGGAGAACTCAGTGAAGCCTAGAATTCAAATAGTCTGGTCAGGAAAATAGGTCTATTCCTATTCTGTGTTTCCATGTGCTTACCCATGTTCCTTACATATCTGAAAAATCTATATTTTTAGAGAAAACCCCACAGTTTTGAAGGTAAATATGGTGTAATTTGCAATACTATTGGTATCCATTATAGAAATATTTTTAAAACTGAAAACAAAGTCTTTTTTATGTGTGTGTATTGAAATTTCTGAAAAGTGCTTCTTTTCATAAAAGTTAATTTCCTGGACAAGGCCCAGTAAAAGAGCAAAACATCTGTTTCCAGGAAAAAGGAAATTTTCCTTCTTTAAGTGTGATTTGAGACTATCTTGCATTCTAAATGGTCAGTGATATGGTTCTTGAAATACTAAAAAAAAAAAGAGAAGGGAGAGTAAAACTGCAGAGAAGAAACAGACACATGACAATTGTCAACAAACATAAACCTACTAGGTGGCCTAACAACACCAGTTAGGACTCTGTGTTCAATGTTTGCATCAGATATTCATTCTCTATAGATCATGAGATGTCAGAAATATTTCTCTATAATTTATTTCTCCTTTTCATAAGATTTTTTTGAAGAGTACCCAGGTGTCATCCCAGGTTATGTGGGAAGATAAGATCTATGTTTGAAGATAAGTGTGTGAGATGATTCAAAAAGGAATAGCTATAAAGTCTAAAACCTGAGTTTTATGAAACATTTAGTTGTCTGAATTGTGAAATGCACTTTTTCCAGATGGCAATTCAAGGGGTAAGGAGAAATGAAGTCATGGCCATGACACAGAATCACAGAATCAAAGAATCATAGAATGTTTTAGGTTGGAAGGGACCTTTAAAGCTCATCTAGTCTAACCCCCCTGCAGTGAGCTGGGATACCTTCAACTAGGTCAGGTTGTTCAGAGCCCCATCCAACCTGACCTTGAACACTTCCAGGGGTGAGTCTTCTACTACCTCTCTGAGCAACCTGTTCCACTGTTTCACCACCCTCATTGTAAAAAATATCTTCCTTACATCTAGTCTAAACCTACCCTCTTTTAGTGTAAAACTATTATGCCTTGTCCTATTGTAACAGGCCCTGCTAAAAAGTTTGTCCCCATCTTTCTTGTAGACCCCCTTTGAGTATTGAAAGGTTGCAATAACATCTCCCTGGAGCTTTCTCTTCTCCAGACTGAACTACCCTAGTTCTCTCAGCCTGGCCTCATAGGAGAGGTGTTCTATCCCTCTGATCATTTTTGTGGCCCTCCTCTGGACCTGCTCCAACAGATCCCTGTGTTTCTTGTACTGAGGACTCCAGAGCTGGACACAGTACTCCAGGTGGGTTCTCACCAGAAAAGAGTAGAGGGGCAGAATCACCTCTCTTGACCTGCTGGCCACACTTCTTTTGATGAACACCAGGATACAGTTGGCCTTCTGGGACGCAACTGCACATTGCCAGCTCATGTCCCGCTTTTCATCCACCACTATCCCCAAGTCCTTCTCCTCAGGGCTGCCCTCAATCCCTTCATTCCGCAGCCTGTATTGATATTGGGACTTGCCCTGACTCAGGTGCAGGACCTCAAACTTGGCCTTGCTGAGCCTAATAGGTTCACATGGGCCCTCTTCCCTCTGGATGGCATCCCACCCCTGAGGCATGTCAACTGCACCACTCATCTTGGTGTAACCAGTAAACTTGCTGAGGGTGCACTCAGTCCCACTATGTAATTGATGAAGATTAAACAGTACTGGTCCCATTATGGACCCCGGAGGGACACCACTTGTCACCGATCTCCATCTGGATATTGAACTGTTGACCATTATCGTCTGGTTACAATCATCCAAGCAATTCCTCATCCACTGAACAGTTCACCCATCAAATCCATCTCTCCAACTCAGAGAGAAGGATATTGTGGGGAGCCGTGTCAAAGGCCTTACCGAAATCCAGATAGACCACATCAGTAGTTCTCTTTTCCACTGATGTAGTCACTCCATTATAGAAGGCCACTAGGTGAGTGATGGAGGACTTGCCCTTGCTGAAGCCAAGTCTTGAATCACCTCCCTGTCCTCCATGTGCTTCAGCATAGCTTCTAGGAGGATCTGTTCCATGATCTTCCCAGGCACAGAGGTGAGGCTGACAGGTTGGTAGTTCCCAGGGTCCTTCTTTCTACCCTTTTTAAAAATGAGTGCAGCTTTTCCCTTTTTCTAGTCACCAGGGACTTCACCTGACTGCCATGACTTTTCAAATATCACAAAGATTGGCTTGGCAACTCCATCAGACAATTCCCTCAAGACTCTGGGATGCATCTTATCAGGTCTCATAGACTTATTATGTATATTCAAATTCCTGAGGTGGTCATGAACCTGATCTTCTCCTACAGTGAGGGGGATTTTGCTCTCCCAGTCCCTGCCCAGCAGTCTATCCACTCAAGAGGAGAGGGAAGATTGCCAGAGAAGACCGAGGCAAAAAAGTCATTGAGTAGCATATGCAGGTTAATGTTGTAATATAGACAGTTTGATGATAAATTAAGGCAATGGAAGGAATTTTAGAAATGAGAATGAAATGTGTATCTAAACCCAAATCTACATGCTGTAATACATGTTTTTACTGCAGCTGCAAGTGACTGACTCTGCCAGAACTGAACTTTCTAATAGAATAAAACTTTTTGTTCAGATAGTGAAGTACATAATAAGTCCCATACTAGATAGAAGGAGGTTGCAACACTCCCTGCTGATGGCAGGGGGATTGGAACTAGATGATCTTTAAGGTCCCTTCCAATCCAAACCATTCTATGATTCTATGATTCTATGATATAAGAAGAACTCATTCTGATCTCTTTATATTATTTTTTACATCTTTATCACTGATCATCCTGTAAAAGGAATGCTCACATTTTAAAATTCTGACTTACTGTGTAAATTGCTTCTTTAGGAAAGCAGAAGCAAGAAATACTTGATAGACTCATAGAATGGTATGGACTGGAAGGGACCTTAAAGACCATCTAGTTCCAAACCCCCTGCCATGAGCAGGGACATCTTCCACTAGACCAGGTTGTTCAAAGCCTCAATACACGCAAATAATAGAAGATAAACATGATGATAATTTAAAGTTCATGTTGCAGTGTTTACTTCTGTTGAGACTTTATTTGCTAAAACGGTCTGTGGTGGATTTTTTTGAGACAGAATCATTAAGCCCTGAAAATGGGGTTGGAAATGCAGAACAGCTGGAAACAGAGGGATCATAGCTTTAATAGGGGAGGAAGGTGCGCCAATATATATTTTAAGTATATAAAACCCATTGGGAACCACACAATGTTTTGCTGCTACACATATAAAACAGTAATTGCTCTTTGGCAGGTGTTGAGTAGGTAGCTACTGTAGGTGGTGGGGTGCATACTATACAGCTTGTTTAAGGTGGAAGGGCTGTTCATTTGAAAATAGAAATAGGACTGTGTTCTTGGAGTCTTGTGACAAGGAAACTTCCAAGGATTGTAAAGTTTGCTTTGGATGTTTATCTGTAGTATCCAGATGTCTTTTTTTTCTGATGAATCTTGCCACCAGTAAAGTTTCTTTGAAAGACATCCATGCTTCCTGCCTGACCTGATTACTGCTAGAACAGCCTCTTCTTCAATGTTTAATTCCCTGCCTCTTCTTTTCACGCTTTGGTCCATCTGTCAAAAAACACTCTGCCTCAAGACATCGTTGTATTGGCTCTGGCTGGTACTGCTGTGGTTGATGTTACCTCCTACAGATGGCAATACTTGGGTATGGCCCCAGCTAGTTTTGGAATGAGAGAAAGGTTTTCTTAACCATTAGGCACAGAATTACAAAAATTCCCTTTTCTGCTTACACAAAAAGGTGTGATAAGCCAAAAAAAATATTAACAGGTAATTTATCTTAAACACATTACAAAGGTGTTCCTTTACATAGTACAGCTTCAAGAAGAGCCTATGTTCATATGTATGCTATACAGCTCTGCAGAAGACAAAGACACTTGATAGTCAACAGGAAAATTGTTTATATGAGATTAACCAGTCTTGTTTGATTAATAAAGTAGATCTTTTTGCAAAGAGAAAGCTCTTAATGCAGAGTTAGGAAGCTTCATGGTTAGGTTAGATTAACTGAAATTTCTGAGTTTCCTGTCTGATGGGAGCAGGGAGGCACAGCTGGAGCCTTATCTTGGGTCAGATCCAGCCTAATTCCCACAGGGAGCCTAGATTAGGGTTTTTGATCTATTGCCTTGGACCACAGCTTCATTTTGGAATTCATTGTAGCACATAAAAGGGCAAGGTCAGCTGAGCTAAATTGATTGGCATGCCACACGCTCAAGCTTTGCACGATGTCAGTTCAATTAACTGTTCATTCTTATATAAAACAAAAACTCAAAGAAGAATGTCTCTTCTGTATTTCACAGCCATATTTTTAAATTGCTTTTTTCCATCCAGCTTTCAGAATTAGTCAATAGATTGTAAAACGTTAGTATCTGACTTGCAGAAAGAAAATGAGGTAATATTTCTGAGTATCAGGATTCCATGTGCACGACTACGACCAGAATTTGACTTACACTATATAAAGCTTTCAAATGTTTAGCAGATCATGGATGTAAAAAAAAAAAAAAAGAAATAATCAGGTATGAATCTGCGATGGTTTTAGAGAAAGGAGTAGATAAAGTTGGTGAAAATTTATACAGATGTAAAAAAAAAATGTGCTTCCACATGAAAGGAAAGAAATGAAACTTTTCAAGCCTCAGGAGGTGTTCATCAAAATTTTGGTGGGATTGCCTCTGAGAGACCTTTCTCTCTCTCTTTCTTGCTCTCTCTCTTTTGTCTAACCTCAAACTGACAAAGTGTTTTTCAATTACTTTAGGCTAGTGAGGGCCAAGAAGGAAGAGGCTTATTTTACATTTGGGTAAAAGCTTTGCCTGCTCTGGGTGGCTTACCTAGCCACAAAACATTGCCAGCTGAAATCCATCAACCAACGCCCCTATAAAAGTGGTGGCAAGCAGGCTGGCTCATTATACAACAGCCAGTCCATTGGTGAAGGCCAGAATATGGGGTGACTTCATTAGCTCTTGTAAGGAAAACAGGGAATTGTCTGTTTTACTTTCCATTCAAAACCTGTTACTCATGTCAAATGAAATTGTATAATCACTGTATGATTTTTAAGATAACCTATCAAATTCAAATGTGTGAGGTGTTAATTAAATGCACCTAATAGAAAAGATAGACATACAGTAAGAAATTAGTCCAATATATGCTGGAAACTGAGATTTGTAGAACATTTTATCCAAAAGATTTAAATTATTAAAAAAGAGAGATTTATTTTCCTGTGTCCCAAAGTAAAACAAGGTTTCTAAGACAGGAAAATCTGCAAAGCAATGTTGAGGGAAAAGTGTTTTATTTTATCATAATCCATCAATTATTTCTGATGACTGCAGAGTAGTCAGGCAAATCAAATACTTTAGAGAGGCACAAGCAAGTGCAGAAAATTTCACTCTTTTTTTGATATTATTTTAGACATGTAGGCCTCCATGCACAAATGGACTTATCCTGAATAACAGAATGAAAGCCCTGTATGTGACTAAGACCTCTGTATAATACAGAAATTTAAAGAACTGCTGAAGCCAGTAAGATAACTTTCCTAAAGTGACCAACAGGTGCTGATGAACGCAGCTGGGCTTTCTGAGTCTCACTCCAAATATGAAACTCTGTTGTTTCCCTCTGTCTTGCCTCCCCCTGAGATTCATCCTGACCCGTCATTTGCAGTTAGAGGCTTAAGCACTGGAAAGGTAGAACTTTCTGTCCCTCCTTACAAAACACATGGGGGAAGGTATTAAATACTTGGTCCAGTGCTCCCTTGTTGCATGTCCACCCACATATACCTTGTTTTGAGGAAGAGCACTAACTCTGAACTAAAGCAGGGTCAACAGTGAAGGCACTGGGGCCAAAGACAGAGCAGCTTTTGAATGGCATTCAGCAGAGGCAGCAGCTGGTAGATCACTGTGAGACATTTGTGAGAGCCAGCTGTTTCCAGCTGCTGACTGCTGCTGTCTTGCTTCTTGGGAGACAGCATCTTCTGGTTCCCACAAGCACTGAGAGAAAACTGTGTTGTGCCAAACTGCTCTGGGAAGATTGTTGAATGGAGCCAATATGTTTGAGGTGTAGGGAGAATATTCTCCTTCCCTCCCATTGAAGTTGTTCCCCCTTGTATGAATAGGCTTGGGCTTACCAGTCTGTACCCCCCTGCATCATCCATAGGTACAAACAGGATCCAGAACATTCTGTAAGCACATGTCAACATTTCTGTCCTGTCAAATTAGCTAGAGAGCATGATACGGAACTCAGGCTTGGCTGTGTGCTTTTGTCTCAGCTTGGCTCTGGGTGTGCATGACCAGATGGTCCCTGATACAGCTTAAAGCCTCTGAGTGCAACGTTGGCCTGAACAAATCCAAACCTCCTGGACGTCCTTACCATGACGTTAGCATAGAAGTTAGGATGATTACTTCAGGGTATAGGGAGGAAAGGCAAGATGGAAGGACTGTTGTCCAGCTCAAGTATTAATCTGTAAAATATTTGCATAAGCAATATTCACAGGTATTTCTCTCCTGCACACAGTGAAGAGAAAATAGTAAAAGTTTATGTAATATCTTCTTTTGAAGGGCAGAGGTGACAGCGTTTGTTGTTATTTTGCTGGTAAATGAATTGTCCATTCAAAGTTGTTTTGTATGATACAGTTTACAAGGCATGTGGTTTGCAAGCAGTTTATTAGTTTGCCATCTGCCTGGGGGCTGTGTGTTACCTAGAGGACAGGGATCCTGCAGCTCAGCACGTGAGTGAAGCCCTCTGTTTTCACTACTGCTTTGTAATTAATTTCAAAGCTGCTCAGACAGCAGGACTACCTGAAGGTAAAGGCTTAAATAACCAAATTGATAGCATCCTGAGAGCAGGAAACAGAGTCTTCTACGTCTTTTCCCCACTCTTTCAATGGTGGCAACCAAGTGAGACATTCTGAAGAATAGAGATAGCAAAAGGGACTCAATGCTGGTGCCAAGCACACGTGAAAACTTTGTGAGCCAAATTTGCATGTTTTGTCTCATTGTGAAAACATATGGAATAAAAACACCTGAGAAATGAGACAGAATTCAAAGCAGTCTGAGGAACAAGATGGTTAGGAGGATTTGCAGACATCTCGTGAATGTGAAAAACAGGAGGTTGTGTTATCTTAACAAGTAACAGTCAGTGTAGGTTCAGTCTTATTGAACCTAAGTCCCAAGAGCTTCTCAAAAAAGATTTTAAAAAGTAAAAAAAATTACATTTATGTCATTAAAGTCTCAAATAGGGATATTAAGAGGTAACATGGAAAACTGAACTGATTGGCTCAAAGCTGTGTAAAAACAAAGCTTGATATGGGAATTTGCTTTACCTCCCCTGGACTGGAAGTCAATGTGTTTGTCAACTATTATTAGAAAAATACTATTGAGAATTATGCAATTGTGGAAAACACTAATTTATCAGAAGCAAATGATACTAGTTATGGTAGGAGGTTTGTGAAGGAAATAATAAATATTGTCATAAGTTATACAGCTGGGAAGAAATGAAACTATTTAAGATTTGTTGGAAAGTAGTGAAGACACTATACAGAAATTGTATGTACAAAGTAATTTTGGATGGGCCCCTAGCAAGCCACTTGAGCTTAAATAGAAAGAAAAAAACTAGAATTAAAAAACCCCAAACAAACAAAACAAAACACAACATCTCCAAATACAAAAGTATCTAAGATTCAACAGTCAATATTTAAATATTTAACTTTTTTTCTTCTTCTTTTTTTTTTTTTTTTAATAAGCCGTAGCAAACTGTGAACTGGATTAATAAATTTGGATTTTGCAATAATCACTAATAGGAATTTTGTAAAGGGAAAATGATGTATAAAGTGATGAAGAATATATATTAGGATAGATGTTAGCAGCCATCTAAGGATTGAGATGCTGAAACAACCTCCCCATAGGACAACAGGAGCAAAATCTAGTTGAAAATGGAGAGTGGTACAGTTTATAAGATATAGCACCTGGATCTGCTCTGTCTGCAATTCCATAATTATCTAGTTCTCTTAATTTGAAGTAGAGTAGCTATAAGACAGACACAGAAAGTCCCCTTTGCCTAGATCTGAATTAGAGCACTTCTGTAAGACACAGTTTTAAACCCTCTTTGGCAGAAAGGGTGACTGAATCAAGCATTCAATTTGAGAGACGGAGAAGTCTCTCCACAAAAATATTAAATACAGATGTTTTGGTTGCTGAGTAGAAGGGAGAGAAGGAAAGGGCAGACGCATGAATACCATGTTTATCCATCTTTCTCTTTTTCTTAAACTTTGTGTAGAGATCAATGAATACCTGTCCTCAGAGCAAGCACATAGGGCTTTATTTTGGGACTAGGATTGAAAGAGCCTGTAACTGCACAGCATTGCTCAAATTGAGTTTTCTCTAGGCAGAATTTCAGTTAGCTAGGGAAAACTAGTTTCCTAAACGTTAATCACATATGGATTATGATATCAATTTTTTCATCCGCTCAGTTGCAGCCTGGCCCTGAAGTAATGTAAAATATGAGTCAGGACTTTGTGCTAAATCCTTCAATAGATCTAGTTTGCAGTTTTGAGAATATTTGCCTTTATATGTAAAGGTGTACTAGTTCATTAAGAATTAAATTGCCTCAGATTTTGCCTGGATTTACTTTAGAAATTTTTTTAATAAAAAATATCTGGTTTTCTTCATAAAATGTGCCTTTTTTTGTTTTGGAGTGATAGGAAAGAAAGCTCAGAGAAGTATTGCAGGCTTGTTAAAATTATTGGACTGATTGATAGGTAAAATGATAACAAAACCTGACACAAACCAGGCAAAAATATTCTGGGAAGTGCATTAGTTTTCCTGGGAGAGATTCACAGAGCTAAGAACCAAAAAGTTTGACTCTCTGCCAAGAAAAACTGAAAAGGGAAGGGGTTTTTTCTAAGTCAAGAAAGGATAGCTCAGGCTAGGAAGGCTATTGCATCTCAGTGTACTAAACACAGTCCTGGCAGATGACTCGAAAAATGCTTAAGGTCCCAAACCAGTAAAGTACTTAAGCTGGTATTCTCTTTGACAACAGTTGCCTAGTCACCTACTTAAAATTATGAGTCAATAACTGGAACATATTTCCCAAGGACAATAACCTGAACATTTTACCTAAAACTAGACTGAAGGCAAAAGCACAGACAACTGTAGAAAGTGGCTGAGCAATATGTGTTCTAGCTATCATACTTTGTGGTAGCATTTTAAACCCTAAAATTCTTAGCAGAGGAAAACATATCAATGGCCATACTCATGATTAAAAGTCTTTCTTATATTCTAAAGGGAGAAAAAATTTTAATTAAAAAATACAACAATTCCCTTGACGTATAATGTCAGGGATATTTTTATAGCAGTAAACAAAAACACTGGCTACTGAACGTAATGTCAGTTTCAGCAGACACAGTAGGAGAAATCAAAACAAGTCTAAATGAAAGCTACAAGGATTCTTTCAACTGAAAATAAATGGAGGATGGGCACAGAGGAGTTTGCAGCATATAAAATAACAAATACCTCAAAACTGCTGACAGCAGGGCTGGACTGTTAAAGTGAAGAATGTTCAGGAAGCTATACAATAAAAACTAATGCATGTTTTAAGCATCCAAGTGAGACTACACTTTGAGAGTAATGTCATGTCATTTCGACCTCTGACTGCCTGTGTCTAGCATTGTCTCAATAGTGGCAAACTGGTCTATAACATTCAAGTCCCAAAGACACTGAGACCTTTAAGGAAAATATAAGTGGCCTGCACTAAGACCCTGGTCAGCACTATTTATTTTACTGAGTATTCTTTTTAAGTCAGTTGGTGAGAATGCTAGCCCAAATTCAGTAATTACTGGTCCCATTCAGAAGAATATTATTGCTGTGTGGCTAAGATATCAAACTGAAGATCTACATTAGAAATATGTCATAATGAATCCCAGCAAAACTGTAATTTGACTGACTGATGAGACAGGAAACCCTAAATTCTAGAAATGCAAAGACTAAAGAAAGTGAGGTTAGAAAGAGTCTTGTGTCGCAAGATACATGTTAATACATTTTAAATGTCATAGTAAGAATCACTACTTAGGTTAACATTATAAAGCACTGTAAAAATATCCCAAAGTGAAAAGAGAGAATAAACAATTGGGAGACACATGTAGGCAGCCAGATTTCAACTGCATCACAACACAGTTGAAAGAATCCCTACCAGGTGAACACTGAGTAGCTCCCTAGTGCTTGAACTTATTTTTGTTTAAAAGTGATAGCAAAATAACTACCTAGATATAACTGAATAGTAGTAATATAGAACTGAAAAGAATTCTGGTGTTCTGGTGTTTAATTATTTAAAACAGAAACTCAAAAAGTCATACAGATGGAATCCAGTACACAGAGACTAGAATACAAGCTATCCCTAATATTTCTAATTCTTTCCAGTGAAAAACTACAAAGAGTAGATTTCTTAATCCTCATAAAGTAAGCATAAGGGAATCTTATCAGTGTTTTTTTTGTTTGTTTGTTTTGTTTTGTTTTGTTGTCCCCTTTATATAGAGCATACTTTGTATTCAGAAGGCTTATACAAGTACAAATCAAGAGCTGACTCTGGCAATACAATGGTGGGAACAATGTGAATGATATTCCTTAAACTGATGCCCTCCAGAGGTGTCTCGGATTGAAAAGAGGAAAAAAGGAGGGTACTCAATATCATCAATACAACTTGAAATAATCTCTTCTGAGAAATTAAAAAAAAATGACAGATTTACCCAGGATTGTTTAATTTTTCCAATTTACATGAGTTCTTCTCATATTAAACCAAACCATAAATATATATAGCCTGGTTTTAGAAAGTGCTTAAGAGAATGGTTTTTTAGCCATAAAGATCTCTTAAACAGCAATGTATTAGATGGTGATTTCAATATAGCTAAGTTCATCAAAGTCAATTAATTTAAAAACTCCTCTCCTGTGGTATCACGGATTCATCTTGATTTTCCAACAACAAAATGGGTTGGTTGTTTGTTTTTTTTTTCCTTTCCTTACAATCCAGTTCAGGATTTTCAAGATTTTCCATACTTCGTAAGCAGATCAAATCATTATTCAATTTAACTTGAGGTTTATTCAGGCACAGTGAAGAGGCCCAGCCTATTCTGAAAGATGCTGAACATCTGTGCATGTGGCAACTTAATTTTAGGTTCTTATTCCCCCAGTTGGAATCTGGAATCCCTACAGGATGTAGGGGCACCTTTGAGAATTTAGTTCGCAGCATTTTTTTGCTGGGAGCCATATTAGCCAATGTGTTGTTCTACCCTTATACACAACACTTGGGGTAAGAAGGAGCCAGCCGAGATTGGGATGTAAAACAGAACACACACACACCTCTTTGATCCCAGAATTATGTTCTCCAAACATCATAGTCTTCACCAAACACTTCAATGAAATAGTTGGAAAATATTTGCAATATTGGCAGAAATGTTTTCCTTAACTTTATTTTTGGGAACAACTGAGTCATTTTCAGCAATACCCTTTAAGAATTACAAAGAAACAAAAACCCCACAAGTTCTGAATCAGAAGCAAAGGACAAGCATGGAAAATTTCAATACAAACAATTAGTTTAGCAAAGTTACAAATATCTGCAACCTGAGAGTTTCAGCGTTTCCACTGAGTTAGGCAATCTTAATTTAGACATTACAGCTTGCTATACCTATAACACAATCACCACCCTTGCCCTCTGAAAAATTCAAAGGCCACAGCTACTGGATTACTTAGTTGATGGTTTCATACTTAAACTCTTTCAGAGTCTTTATTCAGCAAATGTAGAAATAAGACTCAGTGTCTGAGTGTTCTAATCTGATGAACACATGGAATATACCAGACACTAGCAAGTTCAGGCAGTTTAGGTAGTTCACTTTTGAACTACTGTGCACATAAACTTTTCAGTTAAAGATGATCTTTAAGGTCCCTTCCAACCCAAACCATTCTATGATTCTATGATTCAAAGTTTAACTTTATTTAAGCAATCCAGTGGTTTCTGGTGCTATTCTTTTTCACCTTGTATGTTCAGTTCTCTTTTTTCCAGCATTTTCAGTGCTTGTTTTTAATGTACTATTCTTACACAAAGATCTGCCAGCTACTGTCCTGTGAAAATAGGTGCCAAACATAATTACTGTTTTATATGTTTCCTGAACTAAAAACTAGGAGGATAGTCTTGATAATAATCATAATAGAGCAACCTAAAAAAAAAATAAAATTACTACCTTATATCTGAGAGTCCTTAAGTTTCTGCATCCTTTTAACTTTTCTTCACTGAAAAATCATTGCCAAGGTTTAAATGTGCTATGTTTATGTATCAGCTGAGACCACAGGCTAAAATCTTTCCTAATTTTCAACCACCTAATCTCACCAAAGTCAATAGAATTGCACCAGCACAAAACAAAGCAGTATTTATTCACTTCTATGGTCTATCAGCGTGTTATAACAGCAATCATTCTTTTGATGACTTCTGTGTGTCTTGCCTGTTGTATCTTGTAGTCTTGTTTATGTTCTTTCTCAGCATGTCTTGCACATTAGTCCAAAAGTAGAGGGAAAGGTTAAATAGGAAGTGATTTAGAAATATCCACTATCAGCCAAGCATGCTTGAGTTCAACAGATGCTGCTTCTGTCTTGCTGTGTTATAGATTTTGGCAGTCTTGAAAATGGGGAGCTGTGCTTTTTTAAGAGAAATGTAACAAGACCTAGAAAATAATAAATTTAAAAATTAATCAATACCTTTTTAAAATGTGTATTTTTAAGTGTACAGTCTGATGCTTCCCAGCTTATTTGTATTATTATTAAGTCAAGAAAAATCAAGCTGATTTTTTTTTTTTAATCTCTTTTTTTTATGTAGACTGTAATTCTCATTCAAGTAGCATTCACAGATGATAGTTACTGCTAACTACTTATAGTGTCTTCTCTGGATCATGCTGGCAGAAGATAAGATAAAAGACTTCCAGAGCTGAGAGTTTATCCGAGATGATCAAAGCATTGCAAAATTTGCTGTTTCACTGTAGCATCTGCAGCTGGGTCATCACTTTCCAAAGCATCTCATGCTGGATGAAAGGAATAAAGTGAGGCTATTCAAAGATGTGCTGGAAGATACTCCTTTGCCAGTAAAAGCAATATCTGAACCCCTGAGTGAGGTGGAATATCTAGGTACTTCCAGCATCAGCAGAAATTGTCCCTCAACTAGTCTGAAGCAAGTGTGGTATTCCAGCATGTCAGAGCACTAGCTGGTCTTTCTCAAATTTGAGATTTCATTCTGCAGGACTATACAGTACTTCATGGTTTGCAGTCAAGGAAAAAGACATGTTTTTTCTTATCAGGCCAAATAAGAAAAAAATTTGGACAAATTTTATTTTAATTTCTTCAGTGTATCTCTACAATTTATATTCCTTATTTATCCACACAGAAAGGGCAGAGTGTACATAAACAAAAATGTATGTATGCACATCTATATATACAGGTATATGCAAAGAGAATATATGTATAAAACCACATAAAATACACACATGCACAAAGACACACACACACATATCTATCTAAAGAAAGAGAGAGGGTCATAGAAACACATATACACAAGGATCTGCACTTTTGGAGAACACGGATATAAGCACAGAATGTTACACTTAATTTATAATTAATATGATATAATGGCTTAATCCTGAGGTTTCTATCTGACCATTTGGTCTGAGTGAAGATTGAAAGCAGATTATGACACAGATAGCTGTGCTGACTAGCATGACATAGGATTACTTTGGGAGTAAGTCATTATGACCCAGGCTATTAGAAACTGGCCATAAGCAAGTTTCTCACCTCCTGCTTTTTTTTTTACTAAGGGCACTTAGACCCACAGAATATCTGTATCCATGGGGATGGCACAATCCATTTGGATCTTGTTGAATGGGAAACAGACCTTAGCCATTTTGTTTTCGCACAGCCAGGACCCGATTTTCACATTTCAGTCTATATTTAGTAATGCCTTGCTGATAATAACTTAAATTGAACTTTACAGAAAGGTTGCAGCAAGGGTGGCAGAAACTAGGACATTTTCAGTATGACTCAGTATAAGAGATGATCCTGAACTGCATTTTGCCTTAATGGATGGTCTGACATCTCTAATTACTTCTAATTTTTGTTTTCCTCAGTTTGGTGGAAACCCATACAATGCCAGCAAGCACAATTCTAGAATTCAGTAACTGAATTTGGCTGATGGGCTACCTCAGCCAGTATGAAGAAATCTCTAATAAGGAAGGGCTCAAGCCAGTCTTTGATGAGTAAGACTCCCATGATCACGTAGCTTTGCTTCCTATATTATTGTATGTTACATATGCATGTGTTACCCTGTTTTACATGAGGTTATTCAGAGAGAAAAAGTAGATATCTTCTAATCCCTCTAACTAACAAATATTATGCCTTTCAGTATTTGCTGTCTGTGATTATGCAAAAAGAGCCTGTTTCTTATTTGTTTTGGTTTTTATGAGCTGGGAATCTCCCTCAGATTCACTGACATGTTGTATGAATCACCAGGACTATTTTTATTCTGATGATAGTTATTTTCTAAAAGTTGAACTGGATAAGATGAAAACTTAAATGTTGTCCAGCAGTTTAAGAATGGAACTGAAAGCTGTGAGAGGAAACTGTAACAGGATACATTTTGTTTTAAAGGCTTGGCACTACATAGCCCAAACACATTCAAAATGAAGTCTGAAATACCAAAAAAGGTGACAATAAAGAAAACTTAAAACTCAGTTCCCCAAATCATTTATTGCAGATAATTTTGGTGCTGTGGGGTCATGTATCCGGAGTTTCACCTCACCTTTCGTCTCCACTTAACCCTTTACATGGCTTTCTCTTGACACATCAAGCAACCATTTATATGAGTCAAAACACTAAGATTAACGGAACAGCATGACACTAAGCATAAGTTCATGGGGCCAAGTGAACCTTTGTTGTAAATGTGTGTCTTACAGTTCTTCCCAGGGTATGCAAAATGTTCATTAATGAGGGGAAAAGGAATTTTCTTGAGACACTTGCTTTTCTCATTATTGTTAGCTTTGTGGCCATTATTAAGCATAATTGTGTGTTCAGTGTGCTGAGGTCACGAGGGTATAGATTAACGTTATGTTTGTTGTGAGAAATGCCGGGGTATGGTCTGTTTGAAGGCAAGCCTTCATGTCATACAGAACACAGGGAAATATCTGTGTTAAATTCCTCTGGCCTTAGAAAGCTGCTACAAATTCAGTTCAAAGAGTTCCTCCTTTATAGCCTAGAGAATGTGCAGTGAAGTCATAGCTTGTGAAAAACAATGAAAATCATTGTAAAAGAGAATTTTCCTAAGTATTCTCTTTCATATCAACTGTGCTTTTTATAAAGATAACACTCCTTCACTAGAATGATAATTAGACTGTACAGCCTTCATGTTATCAAGAGGAATGAATACACTCTGCTTTGCACCAGGTGGTACTGGTTCATTATGATGCCAGTAAGAAAGGCACTCTGCAAAGTATAGCTTAAAATGACATTTATTAGAGCCAGCACTAAAAAGAGAGGGTGGTATAGATAACTTTGGTTCCCTTCAGGTGCTGGAAATCCTGAGTCATGCAGCACCAGAAGGGCCTCTACTCAGGACACAGTGCACTGTGCAGAGCCCATCCATGGTAGGGTTGTCCCAGTTTGGTCATTTGAGCTATTTTCTAAAAGAAAACAGCTCTATACATCATTTCTACTGTCAAACAAAGAAGATATGCACTTGTGAGCTTGTTGCTGCACTGACAAAGGCAAGGCCACACAGGTGGTGTCATCACTGGTACCAAGTGGGAGCTGCTTGCAGGCTTCTCTGTTATAATTACTGGCCAAGTTTATCCTACAGCCAAGAGATGTGAGCAGCACAAGATGGGTCTGAAAGCCACCCTGTACATACAGCACAGCGCTGCACAGGCCTGAACTTGCTCAGGTTAACTGTGATGTGGGTCACTGACTCCTCCATCTACAGTGGTCGTCTGGTCAGCATCACTACATATAGTTATAAATGTACACTTACATATGCTTCAGTAAAGCATTCACAAGACTATACAAAAGCATATATATTGAATGGTTTAGGTATAATACAAAAATATCTTTATATTCTAAGAGATTTCTTTTTTTCCCCCCAGTTAGTCACAGGGCAAAGTTGGATGAAATGCTAGGGCAAGCGTAGCAATTTAATGTTGTTGGAAGAGGTGTTCCTGCTTCCCCTCGCTTCATTCCAGATCACTGTGTATTTGCATCCTCAGTCATGGGCTTTTCACTCGTTACCTGGATGAGCCAGTTCAGCTCATTAACCAGGCAGAAAACTATACACTCCATGCCCACCACAGCCCCCTGATTAGTTTTTTAGCAAATTAATGAGTTGAACTGGCTGAGAGGGAGCCCACATTAACAAAAGAGCTGGTGTAAGGGATCTAGGGGAAATTTACTGTTGGAACAGGGAAAGCAGATGTGGGGGGTTTTGTAGCAGCAACCTAGTAGATCAGCTCACCCCACCTTGCCTGACTTGCATTGTAAGCAATCTTCTTGTCCACACACACCCCATATTGTGTTACAGTTTTCAGAACTAAAGATGATTAGAAATACATTTTAATTATATCAATATTGCAGGTTACAATACTTTACAAAGAATGTATTACGATAGGATGTCTGTTACAGTTTTTAAATAACTATGTATATTTATTTATGTACACACTATGCCTAGTAAGAATTTTATTCAGATTTTAAGCAAGATACTAGCAGGATTTTTAAAAACAATTGAACAGCATGAAGAAACTTCAACAAGATACTAGCTTTTCAAAATAATACAATTAAATGTTAACCTCAATTTTACGTAAGAAAGATCCCTTGTATCAAGTATCTATGTCCCAATTGCCATATTTTTCCTTTGCTTTCAAAATACTCAGATTTTCAATTTCCTTAACAGTTCCCAGGCCCACTCTATTGAAAAAAATTATTCAGTTAAGAAACTGGTAAGAATTTATTTTTATAGACAATTTACAATCCACGTACATTCCCATTGATTTCAGTAGGATGTTATGAAAATGTTGCTCATTTGGTCTGTTATTGTAATATTCCAGAGAAGGTCATAAAAGCACAGAGCAGTTCTTAGTAGGTGAGTATAGTGGCTTAGTCAATTGACCATTTGTGGTAGAAGCAAGGAAAAAAAATCAAGTTTTGAGTCAAAGCCTTAATGATTTTTTAACTAACACTGGGAGTAAAGGCAATCATGAAGCCCATGCATGTGTTGTTAATTCAGGGGTTACGGAATGTGCATATGATGTCAGGTGTGCTTTGAGTGATACAGAGCACAACAGGAGGTAATTAGGTATGATAGCACCACTTATTCTTTTAATTTTATAATCTGACTATCCATCTCAAGTCATTCCACCCCCACGCCTGTCAAGACTCACACTGCTGGCCGCCATCTCCAGTCCCCAGCAGCTGGCAGACATCATGATTTGTGCCTCTTTCCCACTTGGCGATTTGGCACATCAGACATGGCCAGTCTGTGAATTCTTTGATATTACAGCCAGCTGTGCTTGATGAATGGGGTCATGGAGTAGGGAAGAAACCATAGTGTAGTACTGCTGCCAATATGCATTTCCTTTTATGGAGACCAGACATTCAAAGAAGTGCTTAGTAGGTGGTACACAGCTGCGGTCCAATGTCATAGCATCTTCCCTGTCACATTACCCCAGATGTCAGATACATCACTCTTACCATATGAAGAGTAACAGTGGGTCTTGCCTGTGGGAAGGAAAGAAACATGAGAGCTCTGCCTCCTAGACAAAGAACAGTTTGCTTATTCAAAAGAAAGTGTAAATAGAGGGTCAGAAGTTCCGATACGCAAAAGACTGTTGAAAAATAGGAATGTCCTCAATTACTGCCACATTGTCTCTATATTGATTGCACTCACTTTCACTCACTGTTACACCACCTATGAAACTCACCTTCCTTCCAAACAAAGAGATGGGGATGCTCATAGAATGAGCTCGGCCCATTAACAGCAGGTGAGATTATTTACCAAAGATCCTAATGTTTATGCTAACTGTTCTGTGCTGGTGTTACTGAACTGAACCAGCAACAAAAGGTTTGCAGGGAAAATTCCTGTTAGGCCAACAGGAATAGCTGCAAAAATTAAACAAGTCCTCAAGGCACACAAACTAGTCTTCAACTTTATACATCAAGAAATGGCAACAGCTCTAACAAGCCAATATTTCTACACCAGATGACAATCCTCCATGATCTACTTCATGTGTTTCCCCACTGTGTGCAATGGCTTCTGTCTTATTGTTTATCTTTTTCAGGAAACATGTTAGAGGGATGACAAACAGAGTGTTATTTGTTCTCCGTGAGGCCTCACAATGTGTTTCATCATTCAAAAATGCACCATGGTCAAGTTTGGTGGATGAGAAATTGGTTGGATGGTTGCCTCCAGAGGGTAGTGGTCAACAGCTCAATGACCAGATGGAGATCAGTGACAAGTGGTGTCCCTCAGGGGTCTGTACTGGGACTAGTACTATTTAATATCTTTACCAATAACATGGACAGTGAGATTGAGTGCATCGTCAGCAAGTTTGCTCATGACACCAAGCTGAGTAGTGTGGTTGACATGCCTGAGGGATGGGATGCCATACAGAGGGACCTTGACAAACTTGAGGAGTGGGCCTATGTGAACCTCATGAAGTTCACAAAGGCCAAGTGCAGGCCCTGCACCTGGGTCTGGACAATCCCCGGTGTAAGTGAAATTGGGAATAAACTTCTTAATACCAACGTAGTCTTAAGAAGCAGTCACTTCTTTATAAGTGCATACTGACTTATCTCTCTACAAAAGTTTTATACTACCAATATATGCATATTCATTACTTTTCCATGAAATTATTAACATACTCATTACATTTCCAGGAACTCATTAATATATGTAAATGTCCCTTTCGCATGCAGACTCTCTCTGGTGGTCGTCCATAGTCTTCATCACCATGTCCTTTGGTTTTACTTTTCCTTTGCACATGCTCAGTTCTTTTTTGGGCCTGTTTCCAACACTTCTGTCTACCTTGTCCCAAGAAGTTGGCTCAACATGTTCTCTTGTCACATCCCAATGATCAGTAAAACAGAATCTTAATGCTTCTATGAACACTAAGGTAATAAATTTCAGTTTCTGAAATTCTATGGTGAAGATACATTGTTCTTAACTTCAGTACTAAGTTAATGATTAGGACAGGCCTGGGACTTCACAGTCTCTTCTTGGTGACGTTTCTATGATTACCTAGTTCAAAACTAACAATCCTAACTTATACATTATGCTTTACAATTTTCTACTTCTTAATTAAACCCAACTCTTCTATATAATAAAATTTTGATTATTTTATCAGAGTACTTGCAACACTGGTATCAATACAGCCTGCAGGATGAAGGCACTGAGAGCTGCCCTGCAGAAAAAAACTTGGGGGTACTGCTGGATGAAACACCAGACACAAGCACACAATGTGTGCTTGCAGCCCAGAAGGCCAACCATATCCTGGGCTGCAACAAGAGAAGTATGGCTAGTAGGTCAAGGGAGGTGATTCTGCCCTTCTCTGGTGAGACCCCACCTGGAGTACCGTGTCCAGCTCTGGAATCCTCAGGACAAGAAAGACATGAACCTGTTGGAGCATGTCCAGAGGAGGGCCACAAAAATGATCAGAGGGATGGAACACCTATCCTGTGAGAAAAGGCTGAGAGACCTGGGGTTGTTCAGTCTGGAGAATAGAAAGCTCCAGGGAGATGTTATTGCAACTTTTCAATACTCAAAGAGGGCCTATAAGAAAGATGGGG
This sequence comes from Antrostomus carolinensis, assembly GCF_000700745.2. Taxonomy (NCBI): domain Eukaryota; kingdom Metazoa; phylum Chordata; class Aves; order Caprimulgiformes; family Caprimulgidae; genus Antrostomus; species Antrostomus carolinensis. The sequence goes on along the minus strand of NW_010325267.1, from coordinate 23,347 downwards.
CATGTAGTGATAGGACAAGGGGTAATGGTTTTAAACTAAAAGAGAGTAGACTTAGACCAGACATAAGGAAGTATTTTTTTTACAATTGAGGTGGTGAAACAATGAAACAGGATTCCTAGAGAGGTGGTAGATGCCCCATCCCTGGAAAACATTCAAGGTCAGGTTGGACAGGGTTCCGAGCAGCCCCGTCTAGTTGAAGGTGTCCCTGCTTACTGCATGGGGGTTGGACTAGATGACCTTCCAACCCAAACTGTTCTATGACTCTGTGATTCGAAGTTGCAAACAACAAAAGAGAGGGAATGAGAGTACAAGCTATACATATAGTTGAACAGCTTTTATGATATTTTCATGTTAGCAGGCTACACTGAAAGACAGTGAATGCTTATTTTAAAACATATGGATAAATAAAACCCAGGTTGGGTAAAATAAATACCTAAAGTCCTTGCAGTTCTTTATTTCTGCTCTGTGCAACTCTGTGAATGGTCTGGTGTGAGAGGCCTTTGTAAACAAAACTATTTGAATTATAATGGAGATCCTGTGACATAGCTACTTCTAGAAATCCCTCCATGAGACTTTCACCATAAAGATGTGGTCACAATGGACATGTTCGTCATGTGCCCATATTTGTCAGGTGTTCATATCTGTCATGTATTAAACAGTTAAGAATTTATTGTAGATTATAATGAAGATTACATAGATATAAATCACAAGCATAAACTCAAATTAGCAAACAAATATTTCTTTCACCAGTGTATAGAATTAGTATCTACTGTAGTCCTAGGAAAACCTAGGAAAGCTAGGAATGTGGATGTTGAAGGAACCCCAAGATTTCTCAGTGTCTTGGACAATGACCTTGATTATCTGCCACAGTTATCAGACTAAACTCTTTTTAACCGTCTCCAAAGATGGGAAATTTAAAAACAAAAGAAAAATAATGCATTGTTCAACTATTCTTACAGTTTTCTTAGTTTCTTTTCTTAAGTTTTCTTAGTATCTAGCCTAGAGCTTGCTTGGTGTAAGTTAACACTATTATTTCCCTTACTAACCTCAGTGAGCCTGAAAAACAACCGACCACTGTCTCTATAAGGAGTTCCTACACATTTTATTAACTGTTGTATTTAATACTTGGCTTTTTTTTCTTAAGCAGACAAACTCATCTTATGTGAACTTATCCTTATAGGTTACTTTTCCTAAAACACTTTCATGCATTCTTTCAAATTTCTTTGTATTTGGGCCTGTCTGCAAAGAGTAATTACCACCACTATCTCCATTATGTTGCTTCACACAGTCGTCATGTGAATAGATTTCAAAGTGACACTGTTTTGTTTGAAATGGCATCATGTTGTTAACTTGTACAACTCCTACTCCTTCTTCACTAATTGTTTGCTGTATGTGTATGGAGTTTCTTCCTCTTTAATATCATTCTTGCATTTGTATTACTGAATAATTTTATTTATTTCCAATCATTTCAGCAATCTAGAAAGATCACTCTGAATTGCAATTTGGTCCTATGTGCTTCAGTGTCTTTCAGTTTCATATTATTCACATATTTGCAAAGTGTCTTCTCTATACGTGATAGCCATTAATGACAATGTGGAAAGGTGCTAGACCTAAGCTGGATTCAGTTACTCATGACTTCTCTTTAAATGTTTTGAAAATGTCTGTTCTCCCACTTCATAAAGATAAATCAAATTTCTTTAGCTTGGACATCAGAACATCCTGTGTGACTATGTAAAAAAATTCTGCTACAGTAAGATATACCATACCCATTCTCTCTTCCCATATTCTGGACTAATTACTTTTGTGAGAAGGTAACTAGCTTGCTATTACATGATTTGTTGCGGAAACTTCCAGAACAACTGCTTCTTATCACTGTGTAATTCTACAGATGCTCTTAGACTGATTGCTTAGAATGAATTAAACAAAGTACCTCTCTTGATACCAGGGTTTTGCTGGTTTATGTTTCCTCAACTACAACTATAGCATTTTTTCAATCTACTTGTACTTCAATTGGCCTTCATGAGCTTTTGAAGATAATCACTAAAATGTGTAAGTAAAGTGAACTGGCTAGTGTTTTAGGAACCTTATCAGATCTTGATGGCAGGAATACTCTGTTTAATTCCCTGTTTTTTTTGCTTTTCTGGACTATATTCCTACCTCAATTTTTGTTATTAGTTGGTAGTTGTGTTAGGGATATGGTCACAATGAATCTCTTTTTGTGAAGGCCAAAGCAAAAAATGTATATACAACTCTAGTAATTTGCAATCTACACAGTTGTAATGAGACATCTTGATACTCTGCTTCTCCAAAAAAAGATACCAAACAAATCTCTCTTCTCCATCTTCAAAGCAAAAAGCAAGTAATGACAAGTTTTCCTTTTGTGAAACCTTCCCAAAACAAGACCAAGCACTTAATTTCCCAGCACCTCTCAAAATCAGAAAAGGAACAAGCTCCATTGTCTTTGAATGCATGGCTCCTGCTTGGTCTGAAAGATGAATGAAAACTTCTAAAAAAGCAAATTAATGAAGTGTTGTGTCCTTGAAGTAATGTGAATTTGTAACTAATTTATGTAACACAACTTGCAGATAATTACATGGAAAAAAAGGAAGAAGTTATGATTTAAATTGTGTCCTACAACTGCTTTCATTTGATGGATTATTCAGCACATGGAGTGACACATATATTCAGGCCTAAGAATAGAAGTCCTGGAACAGATTTGGTTTCCCTGTGAACTTCTTTATTTCTACAAAAAGGAGCTCAAGATGGATATCCTGGACAACTGGTATCTCAGCAGAGAAATAATACGACAGACAGAACATATGGCCAAACATTGCTTGAGTGTATAAAGTGCTCATATGATATTTGTTAAGCTGTAGTTACATTTGTTTTGGAAGAAAATTATATTTTCTAGGCCTCTCATTGGGAATAAGTTTTCATAAAAAGAGTAAAGGCAAACATAATGAAAATTTTAATATATAAAAACATGTTAAGTCCAATTTTGAGTGAATTTTGCAAGCACGCAGCTCTTGACTTGAATTAAAAAAAGGTCTTGAGCCAAATCTTTCATTTCTTGTGCCTCCAAAACTTCCATTGGCAGCGGTGCAAATTCTGGATTGATGAATAAAACATTATCAGATGCTTTGTTTGATCTCAAGAGATCAAATGTTTGATTTTTGATTCAATTTTCTTCCCTTAACATTAAAAAAAAAAAAAATCTACTTAATGGAAATATATAGAAGACATTCAGTATCCAAGAGTATCTCCAAATTCACGTAAGTGTTAACTGAAGACTGGACAGACAAATAAAAGTGCTTGAATTCTACTCCAATGCTAAAATGCTGACTTCAGGCTCTTTTAAAAGCCGTATTATTATTATTAAAAATTGTATTACCATTTTCCAAGAACTACTATAAAATAAAAAGTGCTAAAACTAAGTAAAGGAATTAAAGACATATGTAATCTGTGACATGTTCAAGGAAAATAGCCAGATTAGAAAAGACCACATGAGCAATCTAGTTAAAAAACTTGAACACTTTTTCCTTTCTTCATTAACTACTACTCTCACAAGCAGATACGTCCTTGCCAAATATTTAGCCACATGTTTCACCTTGAGCACTGATTTGCTCATTTAGGGTCCAAGATTTTAAACCATAAAAGAGAAACTAAGACACAATTAAGTGCTATTTAATTAGGCCAGTAACATAACTGCAACTTTAATAAATGCTTGTGTACAAACCATAATTTTTTAGCCTGTACTGATTTTTAAAAAAAATAAGTTTCATAAAATATTCTACCAGATAAATTATGCCCTTTGAATCTTCAGCAACATCCTTGTCCTTGTCATTGAATTCAATATCCTTGTTCTAATAAAATATTTATTTCAAGTAGCTCAGTTCTGTTTACCATGCTGATAAATATGCATTTTGCAACAGCTTACAATTTTCCTCAACTGGATAAATCTGTGGGGCGAGGAAATCTTTGTTTAGTTTTTACAAAATGTAAATATCAGAATAACAGTTTATTTTCTGCCATGTTTTGATTAATAGAGAAAATAAAAATAAAGCTTTTATTCTCCTCATATTCTAAAACATGAGCACAAATTTTATGAACAATCAGAACTTTAAGATTTCAGAAATATCTCAGAGAATCCTATGTTTTACAGGTGCATTAATACCTGCAAAATTCTGATTGGAGTAATTTGTGGAAATATGGGCATATTTCACATCTTGTAGCAATTATTTCTATAGTATAATTGATAAATCTTATTATAAGTATGTACATTATCCAAGAAAACATCTTTGATTGCAGAAAAAGTATTGAAAATGTGAATGTATCCTGAAATATACATAACAGAAGTGTTAAGTTTTTATTAGGAAATCACATTTAAAAAGATAAAGAGCATGTGTAACACTACATGACTTCTTTTTTTTTTACTTAATTTCATACTCTCATTATTTGGAGTTCCCTATTTTCTCAAAACATAATGAAAACCACAGTAAATACATTTTTTGGAAAATATTTTTTTATTATAAAATGTACAGTATATTGACCTTAATATTATAAAACACTGTAATGTATCAGAGTCTTGTAAAGACCAATAATTTATAAAATGAGACCAAGTTCATTGTTACTCTTTCTAGTCTCATAGTCTAATTTTAAAATATATATAAAATATATAATGAATGATTTGACTGTAGCATCCTTAGTAGCTGGAAAAGGTTTGTTCATATGTTAAGGTAACTAATGTCTGCACGTATTTTTATTAAAATATATCACTCTTATTTGCTAAGTTAAGTCTTTGATTTTGAAGAGCTGATAGAAGCATGAACAGAAAGGTTAGTAATCATATTCTATAAGGCTAGATTATGTAAAAGCGCTGCAGGGTACAAAGAAAATTATGTTTTACTAAAGCACTTCTATCACTGCAGCTCATTAATTAACAATTAATACTTCTTTGGTACTTTTAAGGTGCTTGTTAGAACAAGGAATAGCTTTGGACTATTGACAAGAATAGAGAACTTTAGGTCTCAGATGCTATTGGATAGCATGAAAAACCACCCTACACTGTCTTAACAATTTAAAGACCTTTTCCAACATGTTAGTCTCCTCAGTTTCAGTATGTCTACTGTGTCCTTTTATTGCAGGAACTTACTACCATATTGAGTACAAAAGCAATGCACTTTGCATGAAAATAGGATTAATTCATTTTTTTTCTGTCCTCAGCCTTTCTGGCTTCCTTGCAAGCAGTACTTTGTGCACTAGCTTGGCAGTGACTTGAACATGAGTATCCAGCCAAAAGCATTTGTTTTAGTGTTAGAATATGTGTATGTAGGTTGTTTTCGAATCACTGCCTAGTATATTTTTAGCAGTGCATTTATAGAAGCCTGCATCTCTTTGAGTAGACTGCTGGATGACTAATGACCCCTGAGGGTGGAGGAATTTGTTTCCATACAGACGGGACTGAGCTCCTGTTGTCAGATGTGATTTGTCTGGAAGCTCCCATGTTATTTCTGCTTTAGGAATCCCAATGGCCATGCAGTTCAGTTTTACTGAATTTCCAGGCCTGGCGTAAATGACAGGTGCTGGCTCACTGGTGATCCGGGGTGGATAGGCTATCACAATGACAGGCACATTCATAACCGAAGTGCCATACTCTGTGGACACCTTGCACAGGTAAGTGCCCCTGTCAAATACTGAAGCCTCGCGCACTGTCAGTGAGCCATTCTCCAGTAGGGAAAAGCGACCCACAGCTTGGGGGGCATCCAAAACCATTCCATTGGGCAGCGTCCAGGAGATCTGCGCCTGCTGGGTTGGGTGGGTGATGCAATGGAGCTGCAGAGTTTCTCCATTGATGATGCTCACCAAGTTGTTGTACTGGTTGCTGATTTCTGGCCTGAGTCCCACCTTCAGGAAGACTACTCGTTCCACATAACCTCCCGGGTTTCTGGCTGTACAGCGGTAAGTCCCAGCATCCCCAGCAGAGAGGCTGCTGATGTGTAAGATCCCATCCCTCTTATGGTAAAACCTGTGCAGACGGCTGCCACTCAGCACTTCAGTGCCATTGGGAAGGATCCAGCTTGTGCTGGGCTTGGGGTTCCCCTGGACTGAGCAATTCAGATTGATGCTGTGCCCAGCAATGGCAGTGATCCTTTCACTGACAGGGTCTCTGAAGGAGGGTTTCTCCAAACGGTCTGTGATGAGGAGCTGCACTATCAGTCTTGCTTCCCCTCCTTCATTCCGTCCGATGCATATGAGCTGCACCGCGTCTGTCTGCCTCACCCCTCTGATGTCCAGTGTACCATTGCGATGCACAGTGATCCTGTTCCCATAGTAGGGAGCTGGCAGGATTACTCCTTCTGGAAAAGCCCATAAGACCCGTGGAGCAGGGATGCCTTCAGCTTTGCAGTCAATAAGTTTCCGGCTGTCCCTGATGGCTGTCTCCCTCACAGATGTTATTGCACTGAGGTGACCATTGATTCTGGGAGGCTGAACGTTAACGTGGATCCAGACGATTTTCCGATCTTCTCCAGCACTGTTCCGCACTACACAAGTATAATTACCACTGTCAGATCTTTGGGCCTTTTGGATGAGGAGGGTGCCATCCTTATATACCTGGTATTTGTCAGATAGGTCAGGAATCGGCCTGTTGGCTGGGGAGAGCCAGGTCACTTTGGGAGTGGGTTCTCCTTTGGCTTCACATGCTACTGTGACAACATCACCATAGGGTACATTAATAATGGCGTAGGTTTTGTTCCTGATAGTTGCAGGCTCGGCCACTACTTTGACCCGCACTTTCATCTCATCTTTCCCAATCTGGTTCTCAGCATAGCAGGTGTAGTCCCCTTCTTCTCTCAGTCCAACGTCATTGAAATACAGAGTTCCATTATTGAAGACCACATATCGCTTTGTCCGGCTGCCGCTGTCATCTGACTGCATGAAGGTATTGATCATGCTCCCATCTGGGAGACCCCAAGAGATCTCAGGATTTGGCAGACCTGTGGCTACACAGTCAACTTTCAGGTCCCCTCCATACTTGACCTTGTGGTTATTCGTGTTCTTATGTTCTATTTTTGCTGGTTTCATCATCACATTCACTTTGAGGACCACGTAATCATCCCCAATCTTATTGCGGGCAACACACAAATAGTCTCCTGCATCTTTATCCGTAACTGAATGGACAACCAAAGTCCCATTGCTGAACACTTTGATTCTAGTCTCCAAGCTACTGTAAGGAGAGAAAAAAAGAACAGAATATGAGCTGCAAAATTACATTTTAGGTTATTAATTATTAAGTGAAACCTGGGGGAAAAAAACCAACAATACCACAATACTGAAAAAAAGGAGAGGAGCATTGCTATTGTTAGATAATTGGATTGTCTGAAATGTCCAAGATATTCACCACCAAAAAAAGCAAATGGAAAAAAAAATAAAAATTCTACTCACTTTTAACCAAGCAATTCTGTTCCATTCAATGACTTTAACAGTGGTTTTGACCATTAAATGACCATTAAATATCAAAAGATGGTATTTTTTACTCTTCTGACTGCATGTACAGTAGTCTGTAACATTCAAATATGGGATCTCTGAATGATATACTCCATGCAAACCTATATGGACTATAACTATACAACCATGTTAAAACTATCATGCTTACTTAAGTAATTATAAGATTATTTCTTTACCCTGTATTTACTGTGTATAATGATTTGTACAACAGATAATCAAAATTCAGTGATCCTGTTTCTCCTGGGGAAAAGCAGGCACCTATGCAACTCTATGCAGAATAAGCACACTGGAACAAGCAGGGAACAAGCTGTATATCTTAACTTTTGCCACTGGACTTTTTACTGCATTTACAAGTGGCTGTAAAAGACAGAGTTGCAACTTGTCCTAAACAATTGAAGCTGGGTTTTCAAGAGTACTGTTGCTTTCAAGAAAATTATGCTAAGTTATGAATTGGCTATCTTTTGATATAATTTCAAATTCTTCCTTAAGGATTGGGGGCCTTATTCAAAACTCACAGAAGTCAAGAATGAAACTTGTACAGATATGAATGGTCTTTTCTCTAAGTTAATCTAAACTGTAACTTAGCTGTGATACCTCAAATAGTAATTTACCTGTGCAGGGAATCAATCATCCTTTTGGAAGGTAACCTCCATAAAATCCGAGGCCAGGGGTCACCAGAAGCACTACAGTCCAAATGCAAGACGCTGCCGTATGTTACATCTGTCCTCTGAGGAGAGCTCCCAGTGATCTTAGCATTAGATGCATGCTTCTTCACATGGAGTTGTATTGTTCTCCTGGCAGCTCCTACCATGTTAGCAGCAATGCACTCATAAGTCCCACTGTCCTTGGGGGAGACATTGCGAATATAAAGAGTTCCATTGGGAAAAACAAATAAATTCCCATTGACAAACTGAGATGGTCGCATTTGTGTGCCATCAAAGACCACCCAGCGGATGCTGGGAGAAGGTGATGCTTTGGCAGTGCAGTGGATGTTGATACTACTACCAAGGGGCAAGGAAATGTTCTCTTGCTTATCTTGCTGGATGATGGGGGGTAAGGCTGCAATGTGCAGCCTCACTGCAATGCTGTCAGCTCCTGCAGCATTGCTTGCTACACATTTGTAAACTCCTCGGTCTGAAAAAGTTGCTTGCTTGATAGACAAGGTTCGATTTTCATGAAGCATTATCCTGCCTTCTGTGGTGGTGACTGTCTGCAAAATCTTCCTGTCTGGGAAGATCCATGAAATATGTGGGCTTGGAGTCCCACTAGCCTGACATTCCATTGCTATGGTCTCTCCAAAATAGACAGTAACATCTCGATAGCGGGAAAGTAAAATTTTGGGCTGGTGGGCTAAAACTGTGACCACAATGAGCATTTTATCTATGCCATGCAGGTTCTGAGCTGTGCACAAATACTGTCCATGATCCTGAAGTTGAACATTACGGATAAGGAGGGTTCCATTTTTCCAGACTTCAAACCTTTGTAACCTGGTGTTGGCTGTCATAAGAGCTCCTGGGAAGGTGAGAGAAAAGAAAGAAAAGTCAAAGGGATCAAGACATACATTGTCACATTTAAAAAGTCTTATGTAAGATTTTAGATTTACTTAACAACTACAGCTTCAGATGGATCACATGACATCTTCTGTCACTCTCCATAGCTCGAATTAGTCTTTGTTTCTATTTCAGAACTAACCATACTAGCTTGGAAGCATGTATAGTGTGGGAACTGTTAAGGACTTTGTGCTTTAGGATTCCTCTTAAATCTTTATGTAATTTCTCTTTTTCTTTTGCTTATGGAGATAACACACACATCAATATTTAAGGCAGCAATGTTAACAACACTGTTAACAATACTCACAAGTGTTGCCATAATAAATTATAACTGCTGCAAATAATCCAATTTGGCTGCTATTCTCTCTTAAAAAATAAACTCAGTAAATGATAGGGGTTTTCTTTTACTACAAGAAATATTGCAAAGCTATTTTTACCTGTAATGATTAGTTGCAATTAGTCACATTTTATCTATAATGATTCAAAGAGATATAAATTAATTTTCAGTGTTTTGGACTATTCTTGCAATCATGTTGCATTTCTATGCAACAACAAAAGTATTTGTACCCTTAAAAAATACGTGGAAGAACACGTTTTCCTCTTACCTGTAGAGACTTTTGTCCAAGTAATAAAAGGCTTGGGTTCCCCTACTGCATCACAAGGGATAACAGCATCTGTTTCAGCAAGGATGGATATGCTCTGAGAACCTTTTGTGATAATTTTAGGTCTTTCTCCATGTATCCTGAAATTACTGGAAGACTGAATTACAGTTGAATTGTGTGGCATAATGCCTCCCACATAAGGCACAGATGGAACTTTTTGAGGATGATGATGGACATTTTTAAAAGGATGAACTGTAGTGGGTATCTGTGGGTTCGTGTGCTGAGAGAGAAAGACTGGAGGGGTAATCTTCCAAATCACTGGTGGTGGCGATGTAGTGGGTGTGGTATGCGGCATTGAAGGCACTGGAATAGCTGTAGCTTTCTGCACTGTAACCCTAGTAGGAGAGACTTGGGCAACCTTCTTCCCATTTGTGTCTTTTGGGACTAGTTGACTAGGGACTACTGGTTTAGGATGCATGCTTAAGTGAGGGAATATCCTTGTTCTGTTGAAAAGGAATGGCATTCTGGAACTGGGATAATAGGGGATCCCTTGACTTGGTAGTCTCCCTGCTGTGCCTCTGTTATCTGGAACGTAGTTATTTCCAAAAAATCTTGAATTAATATTGTATCTGTTTTGACCATGATTACCAAACTTGCTTGCAGTGAATGGGTTTGTTTTGTGAAATGGAGAGGCTTGTGTTGGGGTAGTTGTTTCTCTCTGAGAGGCCAAAGATTTTTTGTCCTGGATGGTATGTGCTGCATATGCTGTTATCTCTGGTTTGTTTGTGTAGTGAAGAGGCTGGTGTGTTATAAAATAGCGAAATGAACCTTGTGTTATGATATAAGGAGGCTTCACTGTGCCTCTTACTGGATCATGCTTTGGAGGCACAACAGGCAGTCTTTGATTTAAAATTGGTATCATTCCAGCAGGTGGATGGGGAAGGTTTGAATTTAGCAGCAAACTGTTGTTTGACTTGCTCATATACAATTCTTTGAACTGCTCCTTTTTTGACTGTATGCTAATCCTGTTTTGGCTAGAGGAAGGAGTAGGGTCTACGTTCTGTCTTGAGCTCATCACCATTTTGTCACCATCTGCTTCAAGTTGTTTTGCTTCTGGGAACCTTTCTTGATTGAAGGCATTACTTTCCTCAGTGGTATAACGAAGAGAAGGATTTGAAGTGTTTGAAATCGAAGGGGGAAGAGTGACAAGTTTTTTAAACGGAATAAAGGCAGTGGATGTAGTCAGAGGTTTTTCAGTTGTTTGTAAAGAGGGATCATGATGAAATGTATGTGACATAGCTTCCTTTTTATCCACGGAAGATGGCTTTGTCCCAGTTTGAGAAGTAACAGATTTCTTTGTTCCTTGAAGTGGAGAAGTCTGAGTTTCTGTCGTGCTGAAGGAGGAGGACAAAGTAATCATCTCATGTTGCTGAGGTGGCTCAGTTGCTGCTGGTGTTTCTAAAGATACTGTGGGCTTCCACAGTTCTTTTGAAACTGAGAGGTCCTTAAAAACTTCCACGGTGCCAACAGGAATATTTAAATCAGTCGTAGTGGGATAAGTCAGCTGGAATGTTCCAGTGCTTGTTTCATTAACCACAACTTCTGAGTCAAATAGGATAGGTTCTGCCTGAGATTCTGGTTTTGTAGATAGTATCAAGCTGTTCATATGCTCAGAAGTTGTTGGGCTTGATTGTGCTGACTTACTGTCCATAGCTTTAGAATCTGCTTTAATGCCCTTCTCCTCAGATATATTGTCTAATGACTGGTATATTGGCACTTCACTTTGTTCTGGTTTCAGAAGTACGCCTGATTCTTTCGTGGAAACCGCATCATGTACAACATATGATGATAAAACCATGTTAGGTGCAGTTGCTGGAATTGCCAGGGTTTCAGGAGCAGGAGAGTGTATCACATGCTTTGCTTCAGGTGGAGAAGTAGTGGGCCTAAAGAAGGAAGTTGCGACCGCTTCTCTGATTTTGGTAATTTTCTCTAAGACAACTGGATCAGTAACTAATGCCGGAGTGAATTCCATATGTTCCTCTTCCTTAGCCTGCATTTTGACATTGTTTTTAAGATCAGGACTTTCAAGAGTTGCAGAAGAACTTTTGGTCACAGCTTCAACTTCAGGTGTCCTTGGAACTATAGGATTTGCCTCTGTGGTTAAAATAACAGGAGGAAAAGGCTTTGGTCTTTGTCGGATTCTGTTTGGCCTCAATCTCCTTCTCCCAAAAGGCCTTTTTCTAGCACGCTGAGTAACAAGTGAAGGCATAGTCTTCCTATAGGGAGTTGTTGTTGTGGCCACAGTGGTCAATCTACTTATGGAAGAAGCAGTTTTTATCCCTTCTGCTGTTTTATGAAGAGCATTAGTACTATGCAAAATTAATGCAGGATCTGGTTTTGAAGTAGCCAGGTTTCTATGTTCTCTTCCCTGAAAACTCTCTGCATAACTGCTGGATATGCTTTCTTCAGTCACTGTACTCCTGTGGGTCTCAGGTTCTTCCTTGCTCTGAACCACAATGGGTGTGACAGCTGGAAAATTTGTACTTAAGTCTGCCATTTTTGTCTGACCCGAGGATACTTCTTTGTGCTGGTGTATGAAGTCATTGCTCTTTTCTGTAACAAATGGAGAAACAGATGAAAAAATGGTAGCAGTACCTATAGAATCTGTTGGGATGATCTCATCCAACTGAGGTGTTAAAATTATGGTGTCAGTACTCATGAGGTCCACTTCATTTAACTTCACACTTGTCTCCAAGATGCCACGAAGATCCACAGTCTGAGATTCAGCCAGGACAGTAGTATCAACTGGTAGCTCAGCAAATGCAGAATTTTCATCTGATGCGGAAAATATAGTTCTATCTACATTTCCCACTGTGACTGAACTGCTCTGACTATTAGGAAAGTTTGTTACAAATTGTCTGATTAGAGGTTCTTCAGTGAGAGCATGGATATTTTCTTTGAGTAAAAGCGAATCATGAGTCCTGACATCAAGATGCTGCTGGTCTTCAGGTTGAACAGTTGCAGAGACAGGAGTTGCATATGGACCTGATACAGCAGTTTCTACAGAGTATACACTTGCAGGTGTTTCTAAAGCCCTGTGGTCAGAAAAAGGCTCAGTTTCTGACCTTGTTAATATGGACTGTACTGAAAATGCTTTAGTGTTGTGGGAAACAGTGACTGATAATGGCTCATCTTCACCCATAGGTGATGTATCGGCAGAAGAATCTACCACATCAGCTGCTGTCTCTGAAGGCGGAGGGCTGGCTACTGGATGAGGGACTGGAGTTGTTTTCTGTGTGACTGATGGCAGTGCAGCTGTTAAAGAAATGGCTGTAGCTGTTGTTGTTCTAGGAAGATTCTTCCCACGAACCTTTGCCAGAATGTCAGCCCAATGCTGTGGATTAATCTGCTTGCTTGCCACATTAATTCTTCTTCGAGATTCAAATACTCTCCGGCCTTCTGCAATATTGCTGTCTTGGGTTCCATCAGTACTTTTCCAAATTTTCATTTTCCTTCTGCCTTTCTTCCCCTTTTTAATTTGAGCCCCTGGTACCTGGTCAGTTTCTTGTTTAAAGGATATTTCTCGATCTTTCAGGTGGTTCTTTCTTCGTGGGAATTCCTCCACCCCTCCTGCCCCTGATCCCTCTCCATTATCTATGACTCGCCCTCTTGTCTTTGACAAACTTCTTGAGCCAGGGCGCTTTTTTAGTTTTACCCTTTTAAATGACCTGTCAGACACCATTTTATTCACTGTGACCCTTACAACTAACTGATCTGATCCCTGCTGATTGACAGCCACACACCTGTAATGGCCACTATCACTGATGTGGCTTTTTGGAATAAGCAAAGTACCATTGTCCAACATATATCCTTTTGAAGAGTTTGATAAATCATTAAGTACTTGGCTGTTTGGAAGAATCCAGCTCATCTGTGGCTCTGGGATGGCAACTGCATTGCAAGGCAAAACTATTGGATCTCCAACATTTTTTTCAACTCTCACTGCATTTGAATCAGCTACCTGAATAGCTGGAGGCTGCACTAGAAGTCTGTAAGCCAATATGTCCACATCATCTCTCACCTGGGCAACACAGTGGTACAAACCACCATCAGTGTAACTCACTGCTTTGATTATTAGCTGGCCGCTACTGAGAATGGAAAACCTACTCTCTTTCTGATTAAATGGTGCCTGCAGTTTAGTCCCATCTGGAAAGAGCCACTGAACGGAGGGGCTCTCAGAGGCTTTCACATTGCAGCTCAGCTGACATTCTGACCCTTCCACCACACTCTGCGCTGTCCTTGTGCTCTGGTTTTGCTCTATCATTACCCAGCTTCTCTGCTGCCCAGTGTCTTTGGTACGAATTGTCTGAGAAACCACAGTAAAAAAAGACAGCACCACTTTTTTCCCTGTACTCTGGCGCCTGTTTAATTGGATATTTATAAGAGGTTGCATTACCCAGGAAGGCTCAGCCAATATTTGAGCTTTTACACCTGTGTAGTAAAGAGCATCATAATCTGAGCCTTGCCTGTACCGGTAGCTTATTTTAGGTTCTTTACTGAGCATAAGTTCCCTCTCTAATTTGACAGGTACTTCACTGTAATAAGCTATAAGCTTCCATAGTTTTTCATAGTTTTCCCGATTCATTGGACATTCAAAATCCAGTGAAATTGTGGCATTTATATCAATCTCCTGAGTCTGGATTTGATTCCACTGAATTTTAGTAGAACCTGTTGGTTTTTTTATTTCACAGTTCAGGTGGACCACGTTGCCATGCTCATCAGTCATATTTAGAGCAATGTTCCATGGAGAGGACTGAAACTCTTCCAGAGGGAGTTCATAACTGTCACCATCTTCTTCTTCTTCAGTGCTGCTATTCTGCTTCACTGAAGACTGAATGACAGGTTTTCTACAAGAAATATCTTTCAAGTTTTGAATATCTTCTTTCTGCAGCTGTTTCGGGCTGTCACACTTAGGACAGAGCTGTCCCCCTTCATAGGCTTTATCCTTTTTGCATTTTAAAACACCTGCAAGGAAAAAAAAAATAGGGAAAACAAAAGATAGGTAAGCTGAAGAACTCTGTTCTGGAGTCAGAGAACTCTCAAAGTGTGAAATGGACCACATGAGGAATGCATTATGGCATATGACACATAAGGCAAAGCTTAAAATGGCACCTCTTTGTTTTCACAGTTGAATGGGTGCCTGATTCTCAAACTGACCGCAATTTCTTCTGACTTTAATGAGAGGATTAATTACTTCATCTTTCTGAAAATTAGATTCACTGCCTCTGAATAAAATGCCTTGAAATTGAAGTGTTCACAATAACATTTTACAAGTCAATAAAAATCTATGCTGTATCAAAAAGTCTGTATCTGTACAATGACAGGCTACCAATCTAACTGATGAATCTAATGTGAAGAGGACTGGGTCCCCTCGGCTTTCAAAAATTCAGCATTTACCTCAGAAATGCTGGACTTCCTCATTAAATAATCCAGGAAGCTTTTTATTTTTCTCTATTCATTAAAAACAGTACTGGCAATCCAGAAAACATTCTACTGTAGCTACCAAAATCTGCTGACTAGTTCCTGCACTTACAAGCTATTTGTCAGCAGCAAAAGAAAAATGAAAGTGCCACTTCTTCCCTGACCTCTGAAATAACTGTAAACTCTGTAATGCTAAAATAAAAACTAAAACAGAAAAGGAGTGCTAAACCAGGAAATGATAGCCTTGACTCCTCTCTTTTATCAATGCCAGAAAGACTTGTCTGCAAAATAAGTGTCATATAATTATTACATTGCTCTGCTCACTAGAATGTCAAATGTCACCTCACATGTTTAGTTTGGAAACATGTTGTAAATAAAATGTATTCCAATTATTCTAGGAATAAGTGTCATGCTGAGGAATGAGAGATCTTTGAATCAATGAACAATATACGGGTGGGTTATAAGGCAAAATTTTAGGAGAAGGGGAAAAGAGTGGCAGAATTTCATACTATTTTTTAATTGAAAAATATATGCTTTTCTGGTCTGACAAATCAATTTTCTTGAGAAGTTCTTAAAAATGGAATATTTAACTTAACCTGTCTATCACTTGCAGATTCAAATACGATGTTTCAAAGATAAGGAAAGCACGCTCCATGACAGAACTGTCCCACAATCAACTTGGCAGTGACCACACTGGTCTAAAGAACTTTAACAGCTCTATCTGGACAGAATTCCCAAAGATGTTAATATTATAGTTACATAAAGATACAATATCTTGTCATATATGAAAATGGCATGGATAAATTCTTCTCTCTTTCCAATAATCACTACTGTTGTAGTGTAAAAAGGGAATCTAATTCAATAAAAATTCTAACAAGCCAACACTGTGCAAGGAAAAAAAAAATCATCTAATATTTCATAGCTCTAACTTACAGTGCAACTTAAGTAGACTTAATACACATTATCATTTGGATCAAGAACAGTACGTAAGAATATTAAAATGTAAGTTAGCAAAATACAGTATCAAAGTTAGATGCCTCAACTATCAGTTCAGGCAGGAACACTTACATTACAGATCCAAGTATCACACACACTCTTAAAAGTACTGTCCTATAACTAAGTGCAAAACTGCAATGAATTACATTTTCTAAGATGACAAGACTGACCATACATGCTCCAAATCTTTATATAAAACTTGTGACTTCAGCACTCATTTGAGAACATCTTCAGTTGCATTCAAATGACAATTCCATCTTAATATTTTAGTGGAAGCTCTGGTGTAACACCAGTCCCTGTGGTTTACTATGGTAAGGACTTAGCTATCTGAGATGGGGCACTGGTGAACTGAGATGTCCAAATTGAAAACTGACATTCAAAAAACCCTCATTTAGTGTATTCCTGATATAGAGGTATTATAAAACTGTTTGGAGTTTTTTGGTTTGGGTTTTTTTGTGTTTTTTTTTTCTTCTAGTATTTTGCTTCTGCACATGACAAGAAGTGTTACAGCCTAAGCAGTGTGATACTTATCTCAGATCTAAGCCTGAACAAATTATTCTAGGGAAAAAAAATGCAGGATTGTAGGTGATCTCTGAAAATACTTAAAATACATTTGATCCATCATAAAATGAAGTTGTGGTTAATGAATAAACTCGGTTAGACATGAAGGATACATATTACATAACAGTCATAATGTTAATAGCATCAAAGGACTCATCCAGGAATTTGGAAACCTGATTTCTATTCTGTCCTTTGCCAAACAAATTAAAATCCAATGTTCCCACCTCCCATGAGAGCACACAGTTACTAGCTTTGTTGGCTGATGACAAATGCCAGCCCTTAGTAAAACGTGTGCTGCTGTGCAAAGGAACACTAACAGGTTATGACCTATCTCCTCCTTCCAATTATAAACTTCACAATCACTTCTTACATCTTGAATGCAATGGCTAATTCCGTTGTTGTTGAATACAAATTTTTAGCTAGTGGCACACAACTGCTTCCTGTTTACACTGGTTTGTTTTTTTTTAAATACATGCATTTATTGAATGGTAACAGAACATAATAGTGCACCTAGACACCATATAGGTAATAGTACCCAGGAAATAACAAAACCATCCATATGCAGAACAAGAAAAAAAAAGTCCAACATTATGAGCTGAAGAAGCACTGGTATTTTTCCTCTTACCTCCAGACACTTCATTCCATTCAAGGAGCCACTTTAAACTGCAGTCACAGGCCCATGGATTCCCATGAAGGTAAAGATTTTCCAGCAGTGGCATGCCTTGAAATATCCCTGCAGGCAAGGTCGTAAGAGCATTTTCAGACAGGTACAGATGTCTTACTGTTGACAGTTTGAAATAATCAAGGACCACAAATGTTGAAAAGGTGTTGGGGTGAAGCTGCTGGAGCAAATTTCCTTCTAAGTGGACCAGTCTCAGAGAAGTTAATCCATTAAAAGCATTTGGATGAATAAACTCAATTCTGTTGTGGTCCATGTGCAGTCTCATTAAGCTTGAAAGTCCTTGGAGAGTTTGGCCAGTTATGACTTTCAATTTATTGTAACTAATTTTGAAAACCTGAGGAAAAAAAAAAAAGAATAAAAGAGATTAATTTTGGTTTTTGATCTACGTACAAATAGAATAGCAAGCAAGCAGAAGTTTTCCTCCCACATTCAAATATCCTTTGCACCACTGAAAAATTATATGCTGGTCAAAGAGGGAAGAATACAACTGAGTATTAGCTGGCATTATCAAGTACGACATAGGCATAGTTAATAGATCTCCAACGTATCTGAGGGGAAAATGGTATCTTAATCCTATGAAAGGCACTACAAAAACCACTTATTTTTGTCTGCTGTTATTAATGGAAGTTAGGAAGACCTGAGCATTACCTGTAGAGACACAAGATCTTTCAAAGCACCATTAGGTATATTTTGAATGTCATTTCCATGTATCATGAGCAACTCCAGTTTTGTAAGTCCTGCAAAGGAGTTTTCGTATATAGACTGTATGCTGTTAAACCTGGAAAAAAAATCACATGTGCAGTTACATTTTATGCACTGACTATCATGGACTGCAACTGTAAAATTAGTACAACCTAAATTTCAGGAAAAATTGGAGGGATCTTAATGCATTGTCAAAGGGCCAGAAGTTACTGAAATATTTCACAAGGCCAAGTATACTTAGTTCATGTTTACATTAAGATTCTTTTAACTCCATTTGTGGCACTGTAGCCATAATTTAGGAGTGAGAGTAATAAAAAGGCATTTAAGTTCTAATAGTTGTCAGTATGTTTTTCCATGCAGTTCAGTTTATGGAATGGTAATAAATTTATGGCTTGTAGCCAACCAATGATGCTATGGAGCCTGACAAATTAGACAGCCTGCAGTGTTGCCAAAACAGCATCTAACAATACATGAACAAAGATTTGGAGAGAGGACATTAAAAATGGCTATCTCCCAAACAGCTCAAGAAGCAGGAAGTCTCATCCTGCTTCACTTACTGTTACAACATGTAATTGGCTACATCAACTACAACTAATTACATAAGAACGAGGAATTGACCTTCCAATTATATCATTTGAGCCTACAAACTGTGTTTAGAGAAGGAACACAGAAAATCTACTTCTCGAAAATAATTCAATTTCACTTTGGACAAATAAATCAGGTTTTACTTGCCAAGATGGAAGTCTTAAGTTTGGCAGCCTAGCTCTACATTTGGGTTTTCCATATGTAGACATAAAATTAAATGTATGAGCTAATCTGGGCATGAAGTCTCTGAATTAAGCACAGAATTTTAAAGATTTTTACAATTTTTAACACTTTCTAGAAAGGAAGGGAAGAGACAGTAAGAAATTAAAATACTTTCAATATAGAGGAAATACTTTTAGATTCTCATCATGTTATCTATCTGAAGATTCTGAATTTGCTAAAAATTTAGACTACTGTTTTGATGGTTTTAGTCCTACTACAGATCTACTAGGCTTACAGCAGTTATTCTATTAAAATCCCTTATTTTAACATCAGTCCTTCTAAAAAATAAGAACTTCTCCAAATAAGATCTTTTCTTAAATTATTTCCAGTTAGCAAAATAATCTTTAATTCCTAAATATATAGCATCTTAAAATAGAAATATGGTAAAAGCTCTTTTCCAAAATAAAGAAATGCAACAACAGATAGTTAAGGATGTTTCTCCCTGGGAAAGAACACACTCACACAATGTCATTTGTAGTGATGAAACACAAAGACAGGAAAGGGCTTCCATTCTAGCAATATCAAATAATGTACTTTTATTAAAAAATAGCCAAACCCACCTAAATTACTTAGAAGCCTATATTCCATTTCAAAAGCAATTTCGGGATAGAATTTGCCATAAAATGTTGATGTATGGGGGACAGGTGACTGTGAATATGTGTGGGTTTGAATGTGGGAGGAGAGGGAGGCATTTTTGACTCAAAAATGGCATGAGACTGCTGTAATACAGATTTACTGAGTACAAAGGCATTTTGAGACTAAAATTAGGCTTTAGGTGGATAAAGTGAAGGTGGATAGACAATTTAACTACAAAGAAGCAAAAAAAAAAAAATCAAGGTTTCTACTGTCAGTCATTGCATGACCAATTACAGCTTACAGGCCTTGGGGCGGTCGGGGTGAGTTCATACCAGTTAGTGAGGCAGCTTTGATAATAAGTAGAAGAGGACTGTGACTCAAGGACCTACTCGAGCGAATTCAGAGGAGGGCCACAAGGATGATCCGAGGGCTGGAGCACCTCTCCTATGAGGACAGGCTGAAAGAGTTGGGGCTGTTCAGCCTGGAGAAGAGAAGGCTTAGGAGAGATGTTATAGCGGCCTTCCAGTACCTGAAGGGGCCTACAAGAAAGCTGGGGAGGGACTTTTTATAAGGGCAGTTAGTGATAGAACAAGGGGAAATGGCTTTAAACTGGAAGAGGGTAGGTTTAGATTAGATATTAGGAAGAAATTCTTTACTGTGAGGATGGTGAGACACTGCAACAGATTGCCCAAATTAGTTGTGAATGCTCACTCCCTGGAAGTGTTCAAAGTCAGGCTGGATGAGGCTTTGAGCAACTTGATCTAGTGGGAGGTGTCCCTGCTTATGGTGGGGGGGTTGGAACTAGATGATCTTTAAGGCCCCTTCCAACCCATACCATTCTATGATTCTATGATTCTATGATTCTATGATTCTATGATTCTATGATTCTATGATTCTATGATTCTATGATTCTATGATTCTATGATTCTATGATTCTATGATTCTATGATTCTATGATTCTATGATTCTATGATTCTATGATTCTATGATTCTATGATTCTATGATTCTATGATTCTATGATTCTATGATTCTATGATTCTATGATTCTATGATTCTATGATTCTATGATTCTATGATTCTATGATTCTATGATTCTATGATTCTATGATTCTATGATTCTATGATTCTATGATTCTATGATTCTATGATTCTATGATTCTATGATTCTATGATTCTATGATTCTATGATTCTATGATTCTATGATTCTATGATTCTATGATTCTATGATTCTATGATTCTATGATTCTATGATTCTATGATTCTATGATTCTATGATTCTATGATTCTATGATTCTATGATTCTATGATTCTATGATTCTATGATTCTATGACTCTTGCACCATGCCACGTCACATCAGGAACCTAAGCAGCACTTTTGTGATATGCAGCCTACCAACTGTTCTTGCCTTCTCATCTCACCATCTGATAGAGATGACAATACCCTGGCAGAGGAAAGTGAGTTGGAGCCTGAAGAATCTCTCCCCAAAACATTGATGCCTGTTTATATTGCACTTAAGTTCCTTGGGAAAAAAACAAAACTGTAAAAGCAATGCAACAACTTTGTTTTTACTGTATTGCTTTAAGATATCCTATACCTTATCGTTCTCTGAAGTCCTACCTGTCTACACTATAGAATTTTACTCCTATTATATTTTTTTACATCAGGTATAATATTCAACATTTAATAGAAATCCTATACTAGGTTTAATTCAAAATAATTTTTTCTATACCGTAAAAGAGAACATGTCCTATTTGCCAAGAAGAACATACACCATGATATAAATATTTGAACATAACAGTAACCTTTCTTTGAAACATGAGGGCTATACTAAAACTTTATCCATGCCAGTAATTGTAGTGTTTGAAATACAGCGCCTGCAAGTCACCACCCATCTCTGCAATTCTACTTAAAAAGTACACACAGTGATCCCGGCATGCTACACATGTGCAAAGCGTTCCAGGATTTTGCACCAAGAACATAAAACTGTTTGCTACAAACTGCCATACAAACCCAAAATTGATTCTTTCCACGTGTTTTGCAATCCGTGCCGGCACGGCTGCCAGGGACCGAAAGGTGCAGTGGACCTCGGTGGGGAGGTAGCAGGCGCAGGGCTGGGGGCAGGCCAGGGTGGCGGGCGGCAGTCCCAGCCCCAACATCAGCACCAAGGAGAGCGCCCGCGCCGCCGCCCGCTCCCCCATCTTGTCGCCTCCCCTCGCCTCGCTCCTCCTGGGGTGTCCGGGGAAACATGGGGAGGGGGAAAAAGAAACAGAGAAGAAACGATGGTTTAAAAAAAATCCTTTTAAAAAGCTTTATATACCTAGAGATGCTCTGCAGCATCCCAGAAAGTCTGTAGACAATCAAGGCCAAGTTCAGCCATAAAGAGGTTTTCCTTCTTCCAAGTCATTTGCTACTTCAAAGTTAACTTTTCCTCCCTAATGACTTCTACTGTTCTGCTAAATACCTACTCTACTAAAGTTATGTGTTCTCCTTACGGCAGTAAATTTTGTAGGCTTGTTCTATATGCCAAGGGTAGTACTTATATCACCTAAAAATTTGAAAACTTCAAGGGAAGCATCTAGTTCAAGCAAATTGACATGGCTCCCTCTACAGTCAGGGACAGGAAAAAAGTAACCCATATGCACTTGAAGGTGAATAATTTCAGGTATCTACCTGATCAGATACCTAGAAACAGTATAATTCAGCCTGTTTAGGTCTGTAATTAGCTAACTTGCCTAGCCTAGCTGCCTAATGTTTAGACAGGCTACTAACTTCCAGGAGGGTAAAATCTGGCTGAATGAATCTCATTCATTATGTATATGGGCAATGGTATCATTGAGAGAGAAAGAAAGAACTGGTTTGCCAAAGATCTGGACTCCTTTGCCATGCATTACTGTGCAACGTCTGATGTGCTTTTCCATTGCAATCTTAACCAAACAGAAACTATGAATGATTAGAATTGATAAAACTTGGCAATTTATTTAGAAGCATAAGCACAGACCTCAGAGGAAATGTAAGCAAGGAATTTTGTATTTATAATCTTGCCTGGTCTACCAACACTCAAGTTCAGATTTTCAGAACTGTGTGTCTAAACCTGGGTGGTTAGGCCCATGGAGAGTCATTTAAAGATTGACACTGTGCTAGAACAGGCAAGAAAACACAGCTATTATTGACCTTAAGCACTAATAATTTCCAAAAATAAAATAATTTATGTACAAGTCTAAGTACAGATTAAGCAGTCTAACTTTGGAGAAATGAGTCTTAAGTGTCCCTGTTCTTAACTCTACCA
>NW_010325267.1:0-557 GCF_000700745.2 Antrostomus carolinensis | reverse complement strand
GGAATGCAGGCTACTATTAGTAGCAGAAATTTACTTTTCCTGCTCTTGTATAACTGCGCAACAGCGATGGTAAGGGATTAAGTTCTACTAGGTATTATTAGTTCCATTAAGTGATTGCTTTTAGTACAAAAGTCCGATTTTCTCAGATCTGCTAGCAGTGAGACACACTTTTTTTTCCTAAAACCATCATGTGCAAACCATTACAGTTCAAAGGCGACGCTCATCGGGATGAAGAGGTTTCTCAAATACCTGTGGTCAAGTTAATGAGACGTTTACCATTCTTTACAAGACAAATAGCTTTTCATTTGCTTAAGAGAATTCAGGTCCTGTTTTCCTTAATGTTCTTTTTAATGAAAACTCCTTTTTAAAAAAACATCCTACCCACTTCAATGCCCTTTGGGAGGGGGCACTGAATTTCCTTACAGGAGGTGCTCATTGAGGTCAAGAATAAATTGTAGTGACATGTGAAGGGCTGGGGAAGAGCCGTCCAGAGGGACTTGCCCGTGCTTCAGCCAGGTGAGAAATACTGTCAGCCGAGCACAGGGTCCCCAACACCC
>NW_010325266.1:29311-35708 GCF_000700745.2 Antrostomus carolinensis | reverse complement strand
GACCTTGCATTTGGCCTTGTTAAACTTCATTTGACTCGAGCATTTTCAGCTGCTACCGCTGAAAAGCTGGCTGCTTTGCAGAGAGAGATGAGATGCTGAGGGTGGGATGAAATGCCATTTTCTTACCATCCAGAGAACAAGCTCTCCAGACAGATCTCAGGCAGGATCATGAGGTCTTTTGGATGCTGCCCACAGGAGCCCTGCCAGCCCCAGGTTGTCAGTGCTGCACCTCGTGCAAAGATAAAGTCTCCTGAGAAGGACCAAACTGAATCCATCCAAGAGCTAGCTCACTCCACTCACCTTTAACTATTCCTTTCCAGCCTTTAACTATTCCTTTCCACTGGGTTAATTCTCTGCAGGTTTAGTAAACTGAGCTGGTGCACTATGGGATCGACGCTGGCACAAGGAAGGGGATGGGACCATGCAGCCAGCAGGACACGTTGAGAATGAGCATCACCTCCTTCTGTGCAACCAAGTGCTAGATCAGCTCCACCTGCACCCTAAACACTGCTGCCTCCATAAATTAACTGGTGAAGCAGTCTACTGTGTGGAAGAACAACCAAGCGAAATGAGCCATCTGTTGTTTCTCAAGAAATTGGTCTTCTTGAACTTCTTGAAGATAGAGGAAGTATTACAGCAGGGTGGGCTACAGAGCCATCATTATCTGGACTCCCTGCTTCTCTTATTGTATGGGACAAAGAAAAGTGTAGCAATTTTCTTTAACAGCATCCCCAAGTCCTATTTAAGCAAGTAAGATGGCCCCAGGAGCCAACTTTCATATATCCATACTCAAATAAAAGACCCTGAGCCATAGGTTCAGCACGTCTGCCATTTTGCTGTAAGGAAGCAGATTGTGGGTTCAGTGAATCCCAGGAATTAATCTTCAACCCATGTCAGAACAGGTAGAAAACCCAAAATAATCAGCTCCTTATGAAACAAAAGTTCTGGAAAAGCATTCCAATAAAAACTGTCCTTGTTTATTCTCTGTCACAGAGGTATTAACCTCACAAGGTAAAATCACCATGGGAAGAAATGGCTGAATGGTTTATTTTACTGAAGTTTTTTCCTTTACGTGGGCATTGCTGCACCACTTGGCTTTGCAGGTCACTGTTGCATTGAAGAGCAAAGCCTTTGTGTCCAGCCAGCTGTGTTCCACCAGCAGAAGACACACCCAGAGCATCAGTCAAACCAATGCTCATTAAGACAAGAGGCAGGGGATTTACAGTAAGTGGGGCTGGGCCATCTCTTTGCCTGGCTGTTCAGCATTGTCCTTCTCAAAACAGGACATGACTTGCCTGTGCAAAGTACTGATGGGGAATATGTAGTATCACATCCCAGAAGAAGTATCTCATGTGATACAGAAGCTAGAAAAATGGTACAGGTCTCATGCAGAAGGATGGACAGCCAAAGCTGCTGCTCAGGCATGGTGGGAGGGACACCTGGGCTGGGCTCTGACTTGGAGGGCTGAGAATGCAGCAAGAAAAAAGTTGTGCTACTGCCACACCAAGTTCGCTGGCCCCGAGACCACCCACGTTGTGGAGACCAGTGGGGCAGCCAAGGGGCTGGGGCTCCATGCATGGACTTGGAGGGCTGAGAATGCAGCAAGAAAAAAATCGTGCTGCTGCCACACTGAGTTTGCCCCGAGACCACTCACGTTGTGGAGACCAGTGGGGCAGGAGATTCTCAAAGGAGAATGACCACCATTCTCCTTTCCCATGCATGAACTGGGAAAGGAGAAGGGTGGTCAACAACTGGCTGGAAACCTGCTCATCACCAGTGCTCCTTCTCCCCCAAGAGCTGCCCCTGCTGACTCTGTTGCTTTTGAAGACTTCAAGGACTTGAGGGATGCACAAAGCTTTAGAGCCGGACAACGTCTAAGTACTGTTCACTGCAGAGTATTTTAGTTCAAGGAGAGCAAACAGGGGATCGATGAGAAGCTAAAGAGTGTGGAGAGAAGACATTCAAGACAACATCAAAGCAGCTGCATGTGCCCAGACTGCTAACAGGCTGACACCGTGGTTCTGTATATGCATGCTGCAAATGGGAGCAGAAAACCGCTCAGGAGATATCAAAGAGAGAAGCAGAGAGTGCTTTGAAATTGAAGTGAAAAAAATGCTCCTGAAAAAGTAACCGTGAAAGAGAGTTAATTTCAACAGAGCAACATATTCTGAACACAGCCCAGGTCTCCTGGAGTTGTCAGTCTTGTTTGGGGACTGAAAAGCAAGACAGCCTGCAGTAAGATCAAGGCGCACACACAGAGCAGGCGGTGCCGGGTCAGGGTCCCGCTAAGTGCATTCCCACCCCCTTCACCCTCATCAAATGCATCTGAGGTGCTTTATACATTTAAAATCCAAGTTCTCAGGTTATCCCCTTGGGTGTATTTTCCAGGCTGAAGCCCCAAGGGAAATCCTGAACATAATAACTGCAGTCAGCTGAACATGTTTGGCTCCAACAAAAACATTTCATGGGCAAACCTGCAGAGCAGCCAAGTATCACTGCTCCCAGATGGGAACCCAAAGGCAGGGGGAGGCCAAACACAACTTGGACCCTGCAAGGCCATTTTCAGCATCCCCAGCACGGGGTGGGGACCTCTGCAGCACATCCAGCACGAGCTCCCTCCCCTGCTGCTCACACCGATGGGCTCGTTTCCACGTAGCCGTGTTTTTGTGGAATCAAGACGGCATTTGTTCTGGGTGCTTCAGCTTTGCTGACACTGGAACAGGTTGCCCAAGGAAGTTGTGGATGCTCCTCCCTGGACGTGTTGAAGTCCAGGCTGGATGAGGCTTTGAGCAACCTGGTCTAGTGGAAGGTGTCCTTGCTATGACACGTGGCTTGAAACTGGATGATCTTTAAGGTCCCTTCCAACTCAAACCATTCTATGATTCTAATGTATCCTCATGCCCATATGTGACCTTCATCAGGCCAGATGTGCCCAGCTGAGTGATGTTGCAGAGCACCTCTCCAGTACCTGTGAGTGCAAAACCACAGCTGGCTTGACAAGGCCAGGCAGCAAGGAGAGCATCCTCACGTGGCTGCGTGCCCATGGGTGAAACCCCACCTCTAACCTCTATTTACAAACCAGTGTCCAAGGGTGGGCAAGGGTATGTTATGCACCACAGCAGCAGCAAGAAGAGGGGGCTCTCAGGTGTGTGTGTGACAGTGATGGTACAGAGAGAAGATGGGGGACAGGATGCTGGGAGAAGGGTTTGATGGTTAAGATGGAGAAAAAGCATCTCAGGGTGCCAGCCTGGGATCAGTAACTGTGCCAAGGAGATGGCAGCAAGTCTAAGTGGGGAAGCTGACTCAAGGGACCTGAGAAACGTGTGGATAGAGCTCCCCAGGGCAAACCTGCATGGGTAGGAGACTACCAGGGGTACGAGGTGGAGGAAGCAAACCCACCTGTGCCACCTGGAAAAGAAGAAGGGCTCCAGGTGGGTCACTACTGCAGGTTTATGCAAGGGGACAGCCCTGGGTCACACAACACTGAACCTCTTCCTTTTGTCTGTTCAGTTTGCTGGAAGCTGATAGGAAAGAGCAGCAGCTCTGAAGCAGGACAGCAGGTCTTACCCTGCTGATGGTGATGGGAAAGGGGCAAGTCCCCGAGCACCCAGGGGAGAGGAATCTGCTCTGCGCCGCAGTGACGGCTGATGCTGAACCGCCTCCTGTCTCTCCTCAGCACTTCTTGAACTTCTTCATCACTTAAGCCAGAGCACAACTATTTGCCAGATGGAGCAGGCAGCTGGAAAGCAGGGAAGCAGTGCTATTCTACAGAGCAAAACCACTCTGGGATCAAGGAAGTGGCAAACTGAAGTTTCCAGACTTCACTTCTGTAAGGAAGTTTCCAGCTCATTAGCTTTCCTTGTTTAACTTTATTGCTGGATGTTGCCAGCAGCAAAAAGTGTCAGGTTTTTAAATAGGCACTTTGTGACCCTTGGAAACACTTGTTTGAGCCTCCGTACAAGAGTCTGGTCAGTACCCCACTGGCCATCCATGGTAGAAAAGGGATCTTTCAAATCCATCCACGAGAAGATTCCTCATACACAGACAGTAAGAAATGAGATGGAAGAAAAGCATTAATAGTAATATCTGATTTTCATTCGTTAGGGAAAGCCTCTCCTCACATTCCACAAGTGTCCTGGTAATCATTTGAAAACCAGTCCTCCTCTCCCAGCATTAAGTGTGTCATAAAACAGCCCCATTTTCCAATTCTCCTCTGCCTCATCCCCTCCTCATCCTCTCAGCATCTCCAGCCTGTGTGGTCACAACCATCCCTTTCTTGGCTGCCCACTGAGTCTTCAGAGGGAAGGACAAGCAGGATAGTGCACAGTCTCTCTGTGGCTGCCAGGGATGGGCTTGGCAAAGAGGTCAAGGTCCTCTGCTCTCAGCTCCTTTGGTTTCTCTGGCCACCACTAGCCCAAGGCAGCCAGGTTGCTGTCAGTGGTGGTTTCTGGTGGAGAGCAGGAAGTGTTAGTGTCCCTGCACCCACCCAGGGAGGACAGCAGGAGAGCGGCAGAGTGCTCTGCACCCACCCAGGGACAGGGTTTGAGGGGAAACAAAGCTCTGGCTCACCCCACTCTCAAAGTAAGGTTCAGGCACAAGCCTTCCCCAGCTTCTCCAAGGCCAGTTTGAGGAGCCTCCACCCTCCCCCTCCAGGATGGTTTCAACTTGACAGCTCCTAATATACCAAACTTTACAAAGCAGTCCCTAGAGAGTCCCTGGAAGCTAATTAATGCTCTAATGAAGAGCCTGACTGCCTTGTTTGCTTGACGGCTCCGAGGTCAATCAATCTGCCATTACACAGCTTGCAAAAAAACCAGCGAGGAGCCCAGCACCCCTGGCATCTGCTCAGTTATCATCCCCCACCACCCCTCCCCAGCCCTCCTCCCACCTTCATTACTGTCAAAAACCCGCCAGCCAGAGGGCAGATTTATAGAGGTGATTGTAGCTTCTCCCTGTGCATCCAGGATTAGTCACCAAGGAACAGACCGAGGGACGTGATGAGGATGGGGACGGAGGGGTGGGAAGAGCACAGAGGCATGGGGAGGTGGGTGCCCTGTGGGTCAGGATGGGCAGGTCTGTGCTGGGGTGAGGAGGGTGCTCAGGCTGGGGTTGCCAAAACCTCCTGTTTATGTAAAAGCCCTGGTTTTTAATTCTGCTGTTGCCAGAGAAGTTCCCCAGCACTCAGACCTCAGGCCTTCTCTAAGCTCTGCTCAGTCACCCCCCCGGCTTGTGCTGCAGGGGAAAGATAAGTGTGGTAATGCACACAAAGACAATGGCAATTTAATACACCAGCACAAATCTGCTCAAGCCTCCTTGCCAAGAGAGTCCCATCCAGACATCCTAGCCTGCCCAGATCCCAGCACAGTCCCTATCACACACTGTGCTGCCAGAGACTGTCTGCTGCCCTTGTCTGAGTCCTGCAGACCACACGGACACACGCCGCTTCCAGACAGCACCTCCTGTCTCAGCTGCTCCATCTCTGAAAACCTGGCAGGGAGAAGCAAGATCCAAGGAGGATCCAAGGGAACAGAGCCTGCATGACAGCTCTTGGGTTTCTCTTTGTCCCACACACACCTACCACCTTCCTCCCCTTGGGCAGGACCTGGAGCCCAGGCACTGATCCCCCTCCATGCTATGTGAGGAAGGGGACAGGGACTGGCAAGGGGGTACTGCTCAGCTGGCAGCTTCACGCTGAGACTTCAGCCTGAATCCAAATGCTTTCAGGGTCACCTGGATTTGAAAGGAATCACCTGCACCTCTGCCTCCCCTAAAATCTGAGAGATGAACCATTGCCAGGGAGCCACCATACCTGTCCCCTCCAAGGACAGGACACATCTGTCCTGACTGGTCTCTTGCGGATCAGCCTGGCAAAGCTTGCACAGAGGATGCTCTTCACCTGGAAAAGGGCAAATGCACAAAGGACAAGGAAGTGGCTTTAGAAGGGAAAAGGGTGGTGAACCCTTGGGGCAAACCCCAGCTTCTGGGTATGAAAGAAGCGGGGTTTCAGAGGCAGGCCAGACACCACAGGGGAAGCGGAGCCCCAAACAAAAGGCCATGGGTGGGAAGAGATCTCCACCCTGCGCTTGGGGCTCACTCCAAGCTCAGCCTGTGCTCCTCTCCGTGGTCTCCTGCCAGCTTTGGCTTCGGAGAAGCAGCTGGCATGAACTGAATTGTACTTTTATTGTTCCTCCTCCTCTGCTGCAACATGAGCTCACTGAGAATGAAACAACAGGCAGCTGGAGAGATGAAGTAAAAAGGAGAGCTCTGTGTTGTAAGAACATGAAATGCCACAGGCGATGTAACCAGTTTGGTCCCCCATCCTGCCCCCCAGGCCCCCATAGCAGCCTGGATTTCCACCCCAGCCTACAAAAGTTCCATCCCAGCACCCACCCCCCAG
>NW_010325266.1:22078-29286 GCF_000700745.2 Antrostomus carolinensis | reverse complement strand
CACACAAGAGATACCTGGGGATGCACAATCCTCCCTCTGCTTTGCAACCCAACACGTGCCAGCTTGTGTGCCAGCGAGGAGCAGGATAGGACAGGGAGAAACACTGGAGCTTCAGATCCTACTGCTGCTGAGTGTTCATGAACCACCAAGTGATGGACAACATACCCTTGTGATACCAAAATTCTCTGTAAGCTCTCACACATACAGCCAGCACCCTTTATAGGGCTTTTCCTCACAATGCCTGTCCTTGTAATGGATTCATGCCCAAGAGGCCTGGAATGTCACACTGCAAGGCCAAATCTGGCTCCAGATGCCATCCAGGGCACTTCTTCCACCCTGCCTACAGACCTTCACTTCAGAGCTGGGTTAACACTGCCATTCCTGCCTTATCCACTCCCTCCATCAGTTGTGTTTGATTTCTCAAATACTGCTCATTTCTTCCTGGGAGTGGGACAGGACTGGAGTACTTCACGCTGCTGATGTTCCCTCAACACTACCTGTTGGCCATGAGATATCTGTAGGTGAAATTACTTTGCAGCCACATCAATACATGCGATTCAAAACCAGCACTGCCACTTCTGCAGTGGACACGGGTGACAACTACAAACACCACCCACTGCAAGAGTGCCAAGGGGAGACAGCCTGAGCACTGAAACAGCAACCCAACACACCCGGAGAAGCTCCAGCACCCTGCCCCTTGAGGATGTGGGATTTCACCAAGCAAAGAGATTAATGAAGCAATCAGGAAGCCACTATTTTACCTTTCTCACCTGGAACACACTTTAAAGGCTGACATATATCGATTGCCACGTCTGCACCTGGAACTTGTCAAATAGAAAGGTCACTCTGACAAACAGGGAGCTGGGGTTTAAGAGGAAACTAGAATCCCAGCGTTAATTTACAAGCTGGAAAGACACACTGGCTCTATTTGCCAAAAGACCTGCAGACAAGCCTTCTTTACAGTGTCCCTTAGCGGATCATTAGTGGAGATAGTTCACCACAAACTCGCTGGTATATGGGTCAAGGCAGGACCTGTGGCTAGTGGGCAAGGAAAAGGAGAAAGCTAGGAGCAGGAAATCCAATAGCAGCCTGAAGTTATGTCATATTAAGATGATTGCAGAGCTACAAATAGACTGACAGAGCTCTCAGGTGTTCAGTCACTCGGGGGTCTGCAATGACCCCTTTTGAGGAAGCCCCAGGTATTAATCCAAAAACCAGTATCTGCTTCATCCACACAGGACTGATTCTGAGGGTACCAGGGTGTTCATTGAGCAGTGACCTCCCACATCATCCTGGCTCCTCTCTGGAGATGATCCAGCCAAAGATTCAGCAATGACACAACACAACCCTCTGCAGCCTGCAAAACCAGAGAGAACCACAGCGGTCACTGGTATGACTGCTGGTATTGCATTCACAGAGAACATCAACCACCCGCTCTCAGAGGCTGCCTGGGACATGGAAACAAAACACAGAGAGAGTGCAACTGTGGTGCTGGGAATGCTCTGAGGAGCCCTCCTCTTCTCCTCCATCCTCTTGTGGGTCATAAAACCACAAACATTATGCAAGGCTCATCGGACTGACAGCTAGGATTTGTGTAGCCATAGTTTGCTGAGCAGCAGGGAGATAGGGAGAGGTAAAAACCACAGAGACCTACATGACTTGTTCTCTTAAGGCATCACTTGATGGTTACTGCTTCAGTGAAGAAGAACTGGCTGCTAGAGCATGGTTTAAATGTCATTTAAATGTCCTCCTAGCCACCCTGAGCTGTGACACAGAGGCTCTCTTCTGGAAGCTGTTATCAAGGATTTCTCTTTCTCTCTCTGTCTCACACATATATGTATGCTCAGAGATGTGCCATGAGGAAGCATATTACTCCAGGGACCGTATCTAGTCAATGCTGTTTCAGAGGGAAAGAAGCTAAAATGATGAACATCACCAACCTGACCTTGCAAGCAGTAAAACATGTATTACGAGTCAGGATAATCAAGATAAATGGAGAAGATTAACCTGGAGATGAGGGCAAGGAAGGAGGGAGGGGAGAAAGAGGAGCTTGCAGCGTCCCCTGAGTTTTCTAAAGTCATGCTAAGGGTTGTGGAAGGTGGAGAACAGTATGAAAAGGGCCACTGAGGAGAAAAACACAAAGCTCACGCCAGAAGACAGACCCCAGGAAGGAGTCCCTCTGCACAAGAGGTGCCACCTCCCTTCATGGACTGACCATGCTGCAAGGACCTAAGCCAAGAGTCTTAAAGGTGCTAAAAGCCTCACTCCAAACATCAACTCCAACCCTAAGGTCAAGATAGCAATAAACAGTTCAGCCCAGCGATGGCCCACAGCTGCCCTGACCATGCATTTTTGCACCTTACATGGACAATAGAAGGCACCACCAAAATAAGAGTGGTAAGGCCTGCCAAAGGCACCCAGCTCTCTCCACCAGCTGTACACGGAGCATAAGCACCTTGTAGGTTTCCTGACCCTTCCTGCCAAGCCAGGTGTCTGCTGCTTAGCTGTTGCACACTCTGCGTGGGCACCCATAGCTTTGGTGACTTCCAGCTGGAAAGGGCTCAATTCCTGGTGGGGTGAAAGTCAAGCTCTTTGATCACTAGGTGCTTTTGAAGATGCCTCCAAGAGAGTGAGAGATACAGCCAGTTACTAGACAAGAACTGCAGCACCTCACCTACGGCGCAGGTGCAGGCTTTGGTAGGAGCATGTATCTCCTCTTTGATCCTGTTTGCCCTGTCCCTTCCCCACATTAGTCTCCTCTCATGAATGGAGGTGACCACCTGAAAGCCACCTTCATCTCACAAGAACAACCTAGAGACTGGATCAAGCTGCAGTCACCTTGCTGCCTGGAAGAAAACCTCATGAACAGCACAAGAAGAGTAGAGAGAGGTGGATTCCACCAATTCCCGAGGTAGATAAGGGAGCTCCAACATACCTGTGGCCAAAGAGCCAAGCAGTCCTACCTGTACCATGCACAAGTGGGAGATGTCACTCGCAGCCACGAGAGCAGTCCTCACTCTGGAGAGACCACCACAGCACTGGTACACACCCCATCCCCACAACGCACCTCCCAGCCCCTCTCACACACCCTTGGCACTCACCTGGCCGCAGGACCCTGATTTCCAGCAGGTTGGAGGTTCTATCTGCCAACCTTGTCCAACTGCTGTTGTAGTTCTTCCTCCAGAGCTCAGCCACGCACTGGTACTTGCCGGCCTCCGTGTCGCTCGCCCTGCTGATGCTCAGGCGCACGTTGTTGCTGGACTCAGCCTTCTCGATGGCGGTGCGGGTCCGGAAACTCGTGTACCTGTCACCCCACTGGACCCCACCATCACGTGTGAAGGTGACCAAGTCGTGAAACTCAGTGCTGCCCGCCGGCTGGAAACGCCACGTCACCGACACCGGTACCCATGATGGGTAGTGGGGCTTGATGATGCACTGGAGGTCGAAGGATTCATTGTAGGTCACCCCAGGGGTGCGGGAGATGGCTGTGACAGCAAAGCCGGCCTCTGTGGAAAGAGAGAAACAAGTTTTGAGAGCCACCTGCCTAAGGAGGCCCTGCTGTTCGCATGCAAAAGCTAGAGCGTGGTCATCCCATCACGGGCTGGGAATAATCAGCCGCTCGCGTTGTGTCAGCTCCTCGTTTGCAATGGCAAAGTGGCACGAAAAGCAGCGGCAAAAACACACCTAAGTGTCAGTGTCTGCGTGAGCATCAGCTGCAGGAAGATGCTGGATTTCCACCCAGGAGAGCACAATCCCCTCCCTGTGAGCTGGAGGGTGACCAGCCAGCTCTGCACACTGCCAAAGCCACCTACGGAAAGGGAGCAGCGATGGGCAGAGCAGCTGCTGAGCGCCAGCCTGACCGCTCGCAGACCCCACCATCCACATCCAGCTCTGGGGCAGGTGGTTCTCACCCCATCCACCACACCCCAGGTCTGTGGCTGGTTGCTGCAGGTGAAGGGAAGATGAGGAAAGTGAGAAGCAGCAGCTTTCCCTCATGCATCGGAGAGGTGGCAGCGGTTACGAAACCCAGGATGGAGGCAACTGAAAGGGAAGCTGGTTGCTTCTGTTCTTCATAGAGCATGGCTTTTCTTCTCTTCCACATCACACCTCCAGGATGGCTTTATGCAGTTATCCTCACGTGTCCACCACTCTGCAAGCCAGCCAATACATTTTGACTTGTCCACCCCTAGCACTTCGTTTAGGGGAGTTTGAAACCAGCAGTCTATTGATAATTTGAAGATAACATATTCCCAGTTGACTGGCTCACATTTTGGGTCAGAGTATTTCCATCGCTCAGTTGTTTCCAGCTGCAGAGAAAAATATTTCCTTCTCTTCTAATCACTTCAGTGTGGCCAGCAGATTCAGCAGGGACCTTGTTTTCTACTAGGAACATCCCCAAGGAGCACTCCCTTCCCAGGGGTGTCCCATGCTGGCTGGCAGCTCTCCTCCGTCCCCCAGCAATGCTGACCCTCCTGGCACCCAGCTGCAGGGAAGAGCCTGGCCAGTGCCCAGGAGAAACAGGAACATCTTCTGGATCAGTACAGAGCTTCAGCCCATCACTGGATTGAAATTATAGTTCCAGAGATGAGTCAGGAGCTCATCACAACCCACAGAGCTGCTGCCATGGACCAGACCGGTGGCAGCATGGACACTGCTGGATCTCCACGCTTCCAGCAAGTGCCTCTGCAGCCCCACGTCGTCACCGTGCCAGAGCTCTGGGACATGTAAGGACAGAGAAAACATGTCAATCTTTGGGATTAAAGCCTCTTGCAACACGTTCAGTGACTACCCAGGAGGGGAGAGTAAGTCCCCAGCTGTGTCCCCTGCCTGAAGGTAAGCCCTTACCTTCAGGTCCTGCAGCAGAGCACCGATGGCCCTCAAAAGCCAACTTAATTCTGTCAAGATCAGCTGACTTGATAAAGTCTAATCTCCAGTCAGCCCGAGCAAGGAAGCTCCATGAAGGGACTTCTCCTGACTGCCATGTGAAAGCCAGGTATGTTTCTCAAGTTCTCAACTCAACAAACATGCTCATGGCAATGAGGTTAGCACAGAAAGGTCCTTCTTCCTTAGGGACTTGGTAAAAAAGGAGAACAGCCATGCCTAAAAGCGGGCAGATTTTCTGCAAGATATCCCTGCAAGAATACAGCAGCCTCCCCACTGTGCCTGCCCCCTCCTTCCCCAGCCAGCCAGGGACTGAAGTCCCAGCCAGGCACTTGAGATCCTCAAGAAGTTCAGGGACATCTGGTCTCATCTGACAGCACATCTCTCTTGTGGCTGTTGCTTCTGAACCATCCCTGTAGATAGATTTATGGGTTTGAACATCATCTGTGCTGGTTCAGCTAAAGAGTTTCTTACCCTGGCAGCCTGGCAAATGATTAAACCTTAACTTGAAATGTGAGTGTCACTAAATTTACTGCTCTTTTTTTTTTACTAGCAATTTCTGTAGCCATAAACCTCTCTCGCTCTTTTCTTAGCACCTTCCCATTTGAGTTTCTCAGGACACTTCAAAAACATTACGCTGAACAAAAATAACAGATTCAGCAGCAATGAAACAATACTCACTATTGTCTCCACTAGATTTTCATGAGCCACTTCAGCTTTGCTAGTTATAGGAAGAGGACCCAGGAATTTCTTAGGATTTACCAGAACATGTCTAACAGCTGGTAATTTCTCTGAGACAAGGACTGGAGGAGGAGGGACAACTACCTTTCCATCACATCTTCTGGAACTGCTGGGCAATTCTGAGTATCTTATATTTTAGCAAGAGTAAAAGTGACACATTTTAAAATCTCAACACTTAAATCTCAGCACTTCTACAAGTGGCAGAGTAAAGAGAAGGGCTGATATGGGGACTTACAGCAGGCCAAATGCTGCTGACCGCTGCTGACCTCATCAGGAAGACGACATTGAAACCAGATGACAATCTGCCTTTAGTTGTTTACAAACCAATGTCCCTACCTGCTTTTGGAAGCTATATAGCAAAGATTTCCAGCTCCAGACAGAATAGCCTTTGAAAGAAGGTCAAAAGTGTAGGGGAGAAAAGAAGGGAAAAAGCAGGATTTTAATCAGAATATGATAGGACTTTGAAGTCTGGTCTCTCACACTTCTTGCCAAAACTTAAGATTAATACTGCAGAGAACCGAAAAAAAAACCCAACAACCAAGCCCCCCAAATTCTTGACCTTTCAACAGAGCTCCCTGATTATAGCCCTGGCATTCTGCAAATCTGTGGCCTCACAGGAGCAGTCATCCCTTCCTCAGTCTCCTGCAGAGAACTTTGGGAAATAGTCCAGGATCTAGTATAGCAAGGCCTGAGCAGGACCAAAGTAATTCACAATCCATGCAAAATCCCTCATGCCCTACCTGCCCTCTCCTAAGCTGGTGTGGTTGCACCGTGTCTGAAACGGAGGAGCTCTTTGGCAGAGCAGAGTACCAGCTGCAATGATCCCCAGGTCCCAGTTCGGCTTGGTCATGGACAACGTCGTGGTTCTGGATCAGCAGCTCAGTGCCTCCTTGAAGAGGCAGTGAGGACCATTCCTGACCCATGTTTTCTGCAGGCTTCTGGTGCTGTCAGAGATGCTTGCCATTTCTGGTGGCCGGGGGCCAACAGATGCCCAGTGTTCTGCTCTCCTGCTCTGTCGAGCGGAGGTAAGGTTTACCCAAGGAGGCTTAGATGCCCATGGAGCACCACCACTGCACTGCCCATAGCCCAGCTCCAAAGCTGGGGGGACACATCATGGGACTGGCAGCCTCTCTCCTTGGAAGGATGCTGGAAGCACTGCCCCTCTCCTTAGCCACCCCTTGCTTTGCTCCTGACACAGCCACCCCTCAGACTTTTCCCCCACATGCAACGGGGCACACACGTGTTTTGCACCAACCTACCAGGCTGCTGGGTACCTCCATCTTTCTGGCAAGTGAGGGTGGGAGTGCCAAGAGAAGCCCCAGTCAATCGCAGGTGACCTTCTGGGCAGGGGGGGAATGTGGTGAGCATGGCCCCACAGCCCCCTGCACCTCAAGTACTCACCCAGAGCAGTGATGGACACCGGGGTGCTCGCGTGCCGCTCCCCAACCATCTGCCACTCCCCATCCAACGTCCGCGTCCACTCAGCCACCCGGCATTCGTAGTGACCCTCATCTGCCTTGACGCTGTTGAAGATCTCCAGGGTGAAGGAACCTGGCCGGACCTGCTCCACCTGGATGCCCCCGTAG
>NW_010325266.1:11252-22025 GCF_000700745.2 Antrostomus carolinensis | reverse complement strand
TTCGCTGCGCCGGTTCAGCTGGTCCCCCAGCTGCCAGGTGATGGAGAGGCGGCTTTGGGGCCCGAAGCCCGAGCGCACGTTGCAGCCAAAGCGCAGGCTCTCCCCTTCCAAGACGTTGCTGGCGTTGTTGATAATCTCCAAGGAGATGCTGGTCTCTAAGGAGAGAAACGCATACACACAGGGGAGATGACACACACTCGTCACTTCTCGGGGCTGCAAGAAGGACGCTGCTGGCCAGAGAGGCTTTTTACCAGGTGCAGGAAACTGCCCACGCATTTGGGTCCAGGCATCTCATGCGTGACCACATCCAAAACCAGCTTGTGGGCAGCGAGCTGCTCCTGGTGACTTGCACACTCAAAGCAGGTGTAGGCCAAAGCTGGGAGAAATCTCTCTGCCTATGGCTCACGAGACATTGTCGCATCTTCTGGTCGCAGGTCCAGGATGGGATCTCAGCAAAACTTGAGGGAATGTGTGTTGCTACAACATGCACTGCACGCAACCGACTCTGCCAAAAAAAAAGCTTCCAGCTCCTCGAGCTTTTCAATTCACGTCATCCTGATCATCATCTTGCCACGTCCATTCCTACAACAACACCTTTTGGGAGAAGCTCTCCCAAACTCCCATCACTAGTGACACTAGAGGTAGCTATCAATGTTTGGTTATATCAAAAAACATCTGGTATCCTGAGCTTCCCAGGGATGTAAGGTTTTACAGCTGGTTTTTCAGAGATACTGAGTGCTGGTTACTCCTGCTGTCTTCCATTGGAGTTATAGACACTTAGCACCCTTCAAAAATCATCCCATTTGTTCCTAGAGCTGGTGATTTATCAAATGGCAAGAATGAAATCTGCCTGAAAGGTGGCTGTGCCTAGAAGCACTACATTTTAGGCGTTTGTCCAGTGCAAGATTTCTAGCTAGAGTAATTTTCAAAGCCAAACAAACGAGACCAAATATTGGTAGAAGAGAAAAGAAATAGAATTTATTTTGGAGAAATGAGGAGGGGAAAAAAAAAGCTAGAGGAAAAGGCTGCATTTCCCTTTTTTTTAAGAGATAGGAAACAAATATAGCACAAAATCCTGTTGCAGCTACCCTCTGCTTGGCCAAAACCCTCTGCCAGGGTAGCCTGGGCAACATGTGCATGGTTCATCATGCCACAGCTACCTGAGATTCAGAAAGCAAAACAAGGAGCCAGTGGACCCACTCCTCTCACCTCGTTATTTCTGTATTTATCACATTTGTCTGATAAACATAAAAGGCATTCAGGCAAGACTCCAGCAGGGTTGTTTGTTTTCACCAGGGTTGGCAGACACACGGTGACCACGACAAAGCTCCATGCTGAAGAGCAAACTGGGGCTCGAGGAGCACATGAACTCCTGTTTCTCCCAGTACAGCTGTCTTGCCACTTGAACAACAGCCACTGAATGTCCTGCAGGAACCTTAGGATAAACCAGGGCCAAGCAGGTCTCCTTGTTACGCCTGCTGGGTACTTTGAGCACCCAGCTTCCTGCAGAGCAAGGCGAGGAGAGAGGTGTGAGGAGCAAGTCAGAGGCTGTCACACCTACCTTCAGCTCAAGGACAAAACTGCCAGCTTGGGGTCATTACCAAGGTGGGGACATGTTTCCCCACCTACAAACCTGACACATCCCTTCTTCTCTATCATCCCCTTCTTATATAAAAAATAACAATCTTGCCAGTTGGCATTCAGGCCTCCACAGAATGCAAACTCTTACCCTCCCTTTTCCCCACCGCTGGAGCCTGGGCACATCATGGCCTCAGCAGCCAGCTGCCCAGCAGAGCAATACCCCCA
This sequence comes from Antrostomus carolinensis, assembly GCF_000700745.2. NCBI lineage: Eukaryota > Metazoa > Chordata > Aves > Caprimulgiformes > Caprimulgidae > Antrostomus > Antrostomus carolinensis. The sequence goes on along the minus strand of NW_010325266.1, from coordinate 20,219 downwards.
GGAGGGGAAGAGCAGGTCTCTACTTACTGAGGGGCAGGACGCTGATGGGGATGTTCTTCGGCCGCTTGCTCTCCTTGTCGATGAAGTCCCCAGTCACAGTCTTTTCCCGCTCAGTCACCCGGCAGTTGTATTTGCCGCTGTCCTCAAGCCGGAGGCGATAGATCTTCAGCACAAAAACGTTGTCACTTTCTTTGGCTACCTTGAGCTGGCCCAGGGCCTCACGCTGGGCAAACTCGTTGTTGAGCACCGGCACGGCGTTGGGCCCCAGGCTGGCGATGAGGGAGCTGTTGAAGGCCCAGGAGATGGAGAAGTAACGGTCAGGGACGTTCTGTGCCTCCAGGATGCACCGAAACTCCACCGGCTCACCCACAATGTATGTCCGCTTCTCAGTCTCCAGTCGGACACTGAACTCCTTATCTGAGGAGAGAGAGATCAAATCAGGTCAGCATGGAGAAGAGAAGCCCACCAGGACAGCCAGCACACCTCATGTGAGGCATTCACAACTTGCCACTCTGCAAAGCCAACATTCCTCAGACATGTGCATCCTCAGGCAGAGGGGTTAGGGACTTGCTTGTGCTGTAAGAGCCCAGATGGACCATGTTGCAGGAGAAGCAGCTCGCTCTCAGCCTGCAAGAGCTGCAAGGCCTCCCCAGCCATAACCCTCTTCCCCAACTGTCGCTCCTGGGAGCAGCTCCGCTGCGACACCAGCACCCAGTGGCACTGTGGGATGCAAGCTGGAGCCTAGTCCTACTCACACCCTCCTCAGTCGGGGTCGAGAGGCAGAGCCTTTGGGGTATCAGAGAGGAAGAAAGGGCTCAGCTGGGTCTTTAGACCCTTAGCAGGAACCCATGCCATGGGCTGGGAGAAGGATTTTGACTCGCAAATGGACCTCGGGCAATACAGAAGTGCTGGTTGAAAGTTTCTGTTTTATTTTCTGCTGTGTTACTGTCATCTCCTTACTTACCAAAATTTTCATTGCCTGTGCTAGCACCAAATGCTTAAGATGTATATTTTAATTCCTGGGTAAGCCCCTCATTGCTGGTCACGTCAAAAGACTGGGGCTGTCACCCACACCCCTTGCTGTCCCCGTGTCCCTTGGTTGCTATTTGCTGCCATCTGCCCTGCCCGCAGGCAGCGCTCAGTCTCTCCTTTGCCCTCCTTCACCCTGCCAGCATCCTCCCCAGCCAGGCACACAGCAAAGGAGGGAGCCAAGCCTCAGCCTCCTAACAAGGCACAGCCCCATTTCCCACCTCCTCCCAGCACTCAGCCCAGCAAGAAAAGGCAGAGCAGACACTGACCGGTGGCTTGCACGTTGACGATGGCACCCTGGGAACGCTTGCGGGTCATGGCATACCAAGACTTGTCCGGGTCCTGGATCCACTCCGCTGCCTCACAGTAAAACTCTCCCTGATCCGATGGGTGGAGGTTGTAGATGGTGAGCTTTGAGGTGGTCTCCCCAACTTTGTCCAAGCGAACATCCCCCGTGGCTTGCCGCTGGGCATAGGCACTGCCGGCTCGCAGGACGAAGTCACGGCTGAGGGAGATGACCTCCACGGGGGGTTCGCTGCCTCGCTGCCGGTACCAGGAGATGGAGACGTGGCTGTGCTGGACCGTGGTCTTGGACACCTCACACTTCAGCTCCAGGGAATCACGCTCCACTTTGTTCAGCGTCTGCGGGACCGCTGTCACTCGCAGCGAGTCGGGGATCACTGCAGCAAAGGGGGACGGGGAAACAGTCAGAGAGTCAGCAACACCAAAATGCTGAGTCTAAAGCCCAGATGTGTTAAAGGAGAGATGGGGGAGAGGTTTCTTTTTATGGTTGTAATTAATCATTAAGTATCAGCAAAGCCCTGATGGCGTACATCTATCCCCCCCTAAAAGAGGAGCATCATCCCCAAAGCCCTTGGCTGGGAAAGATCGCAACCTGCAGCACGTAGAATCATAGAATCATTTGGTTGGAAAAGACCTTTGAGATCATCGAGTCCAACTGTACCTGTCCACGACTAAACCATATCTCTGAGCACCTCATCCACCTGTCTTTTAAACACCTCCAGGGATGGGGACACAATCACCTCCCTGGGTAGCCACTCCCATGCCTGAGAACCCTTTCAGTGAAGAAGTATTTCCTGATATCCAATCTGAACCTCCCCTGGTACAACGTGAGGCCATCTCCTCTTGTTCTATCGCTTGTTACCTGGGAGAAAAGACACCCACCTGCCTCACAACTCCTTTCAGGTAGTTGTAGACACTGATAAGGTCTCCCCACAGCCTCCTCTTCACACACTCCAGCATTGTGCTTAAACTCCTGCTCAATGGCCCCAGTGACCACACAGGGTTTTCCATCACACTGCACAGCAGCAAGGCTTAATAAACCTGCTTCCCATCGAGGCATTTGGGCACAGGTGGCCTCTCCTTCATTGTGTACCCCTCAGCATGCTTCGTGACCCCCCCACCTGCCCACATCCTTCAGCCACTCCTTAGCCCTGGCACAATCTTCAACCCTCCGTCACCAGTGAGGCCAAGCTAAACTTCCTTAGTTCCTTTCATCTTCCCTCATAAAAAAGTCAGGAGTTCCAATTCCCCTCTCCTTTGTTTATATCATTTCATGTTTTAATGACCCCCTCAGGCCAAATGAAGGGGGTTTCTGCATTTTGAGGGAAGTGGTTCCTCTGAGGGCAGCAATGCAATTGCACCGTGCCCAGCGCCTGCGCTCCCGGGACGCAGCCATGTCAAGGCACTTGGTAATAAAACTGCCGGCTACTCTTCCAGTTGATTAACTGGAGGAAAGAGAGTACAGCTGCTAAAACCAGGATGAAAAAGAAATTACAGCCCTTCAGCTGCAGGAAGTTGAGACAACGAAGTCTAGAAAGGCTTAGGAAAGTCTTATCTTCTGGTGGTAGAACCTCTTGCAGTTGTCTCACGAAACATCATGTGGAAAGAGGAATGCAAACCTTCTCCCCAGCTCTGCAGACAAGGCAGCGTTAGCGAGACTGTTAATGGTTTTGCTGTGTACTGGTGGAATATAATTAACATATCTCAGTTCAGTTTCATTGACAGGACTGGGAGGTTTGATGAAATTAGCTGAACTGCCAAAAGCTGCACCTCTTTAGTTCAGGCACGGCTACGGAAAGCAATGAGCTGCAGTGAAGACAACCACTGGGATTATTTATGGCAGAAAATTCAAAAGGAGAAGAGGGGAAAGAAAAAAGTCACAAGATGGAGTAAACAAGAGGGAAATCGTCCTGCATCCAGCCAGGATGGGAGCACTTGCTTCTACCCAGGGAATTTACTGCCCCTGGCAGGGAAAGTACAGGGTAAGGCCATTTACGTGGCAGGCTATTGCCCCTGTCCCTGCAGCCACATCTCCTCTTTCCTCCCCCCCCCTCATCTTCCTCACTAGGGCTCCCATTTCCTGCCCACCAGACCACAGCCAGGAGCCCACCTCTCTTCACCTTTCTCCCCAGCAAAGCAGCGCTGACAGTGGCAACTAACCCTGCTGGCTCACGCCTCCTGCTCAATGAGATTTAAATTTCTCACTTCAAACCTTTCTGAATAATTTCCACAGCTGCACAGCTCTGTTCTCTTTGCCCTCCAGCCATGGGCTCTTATAATTTTTCTTATGTTATTGAAATAAATTAAACCTCATCATCTTTTTTCCTGCTGAGCTGCTTCAAAGGCAGAACTCCTTGCTACACCAGCCTCCAGACGATATTTATGTGGTGAAAGCGGGTAACGGTGAAGAAAATGTGCCTGTCCTTCTTCCCCCAATTTGAGAGCCCTGGGTATCCAGAATATACCAATGAGTGATGCCCAGTGCAGTTGCTCACCACCCACCGACCGATGCCCAGCCTGTCCCAGCCAGCGATCCCGGAGCAGAGACTGTCCCCAAACCCAAACCCCAGCAGAGCAAAAGCCTGAGCGATCCCTGAGGGAATCCCCTTGATTTCAGGTCAGCCCTGGTTAATATACTGATATGATGTGATATGAGATGGAATATTTAATTGGCAGAGCCAAATGCCAATTTGGGGTTTTGCTAATTACTACATTTTCTCTGTGAACCAGCCAAACACAATGACCTTGGGCTCCAGCAGCAACTAATAACATCAGTATGTTATCAACATTCTTCTGATAACAAACCCCATCCTGAACCTAAACCACAGCTATTCTAGCTACTAAGAAGAAAATAAACTCTATCCAAGCAAAACCAGGACAGCTTGCCACACCATTTCCTGAGCAGGTCAGAGGCTGGCACAGGCACCATTCCACCAGCCAGAACCGTGACTGACCTGGTTGGAGGGTTTGCATCTTTTACACCAGGTGAGCAAAAGCCATTGCAAAATGTATTCCTGGAGAAAAATCAGGAGGCAGCAGTGTGCTGTTGAAGGCTGTAATTTACCTGTGGTAACGCCTGACATGCTGTGCTGCATTCCTCCTGCTCTTCTGGTTAAAAAAAGCCAACCAGATCTTCCTGGTTAGAGGAACCCATCAGAACTTTTGGGTGGCACGCGGCCTTGAGACTATCATCTTGAATCAGCGTGGCATGGGGATACATTCCGTCACAAGCAGGAGGAGTAGAGACCTGCTCACTAAATGAAAGCCCAGTTTCCAAAAGATGAGACGACAGGAGGGGTAGAGCAGAGCCCCGAGCACTTCACATCACCGCTCCCATGCTTGGCCAGTGATGCACAAACAACTTTTTTAGTTACACTGCAAGATGCACCTTGGGTACCAGGTTTGGGGAGAGGGGGAAATGGGTAGGAGAGAGGGGAAAACGTCGTTCTCGAGAGACAGCTGAATGTGGCAGCAGGTCACACAGCTCATTTCAGAAGCCCAAAGAGCATTTCGTTCTGAGTGCTGTGGAGCACCGGGGACTCCCGCAGCGGGGCTGCAGGTCTGCTGGGGCTCACGCACCATCACACTGGCCTGCACCAACGAGAGGGCTACAGGAATGGGCTGGAGCAGGTCAGGCCTGGGAGTCCTGCAGGGAAAAGCAAGCAGGGAACATCATGAAGGTGCTCTCCAGGGCATGACAGCACATGCGTTATCAGAAGAGAAGTTCCTCCCAAGCCAGTCACCCTGCTCAGGCTTCATTGTAAGTTGGTGTATCAGGACATGAGTAACTCTTTGGATGGTGTTCACCCAGGAGCCCTGGCTCTGCTGACAGCCATCCAGAGGTGCTGGAGCATCTCTCCTATGAGGACAGGCTGAGAGAGTTGAGGTTGTTCAGCCTGGAGAAGAGAAAGCTCTGGGGAGACCTTATTGTGGCCTTTCAATACTTAAAGGGGGCCTATAAAAATGATGGGGGCAAACTTTTTAGCAGGGCCTGTAGTGATAGGACAAGGGGTGATGGTTTTCAATTAAAAGAGGAGAGATTTAGATTAGATATAAAGAGGAAATTTTTGACCATGAGGGTGGTAATACACTGGAACAAGTTGCCCAAAGAGGTGGTAGAAGCCTCATCCCTGGAAACATTCAAGGCCAGGTTGGATGGGGCTCTGAGAAACCTGGTCTAGTGGAAGGTGTCCCTGCTCATGGCAGGAGGATTGCACTAGATGGCCTTTATAGGTCCCTTCCAACCCAAACCATTCTATGATTCTGATTCTTTGAGATGTCAGCAGAGCTCCCTCTCTTCAGCATCAAGGTTAGGTTTGGCAGTGAGTGGCTGGACAAGGAGATGAGCAGCTGAAAAACACTTGCTGGGAGCAAACCTATTGTGCTATGGCCATCCCTGAGCCAGCCTGCTGAGTCTGGCCACAGCTGACAGCACTGAGCTTGTACTTACTGCACTGAAAAAAAGAGCAAGCAAAATACAGCGTTTCCTCCTAGTCCTCAAGCCACAGGTTACTGCAGAGGGCACTGGGGTAGGTATTTGGAGGAGGGTGGGCTGCTAAGCCCAGGGTGCTCATAATCCCCAGCAAGTTTTGGAAGCTCTTGAAATACTAAATGTCAATATTGCCACTAGAGGGTGTGAGGGACCCAGCTAGGGAGAGTCCCAGGGGCCTCCTGCCAGGATGAGGAGGAGGAGGAGGGAGCCCAGAGATGCTCCCCTCTCCCCCAAGGTGGTGGCCAGAGGCACCACTCCTCAGGAACCCTCCACACACAGCTCCAGTCAAACCCATCTCAAACGCACACACCTCAATAATGCACAATCAACGAGGACTTGGTGAGCTAATCAAGGCTAAACTTTAGGAGAAGGAATTGACTTACAGTCTCCCAGAAAACAAGTGGGGAGCAGAGACTGGAGTTCCTGGGTCTGGACTTAGTGCACACCTCAACACGCTCTCCTCCAAGCCCCAGGACCAGCTCGCTTTCCAGCAGCTCCTGGTGCCAGGTTGATCTCTGCCTCACACAGACAAAGACAATCCACTGTCTCCCTTCTCCCGAAGCTTGCTCTGGTTCTTTCTTGATTATCCAAAACCCCCAACCACCTCCAATGGTAGGCTATCAAGGTTTTTATGCATCGGACACAAACCAGAGAGCTACCAACATTTCATTCATCTACTTGCAGGCAAGACAGCAAACCTGCCTGAGATGCCGTTTCCTTGTTAAGTGATGTAGGAGGAGTGACAGGCTGGGAGCCAGAGGCTCCTGAGCTGGTAAAACAACACTGTGAAAATCACTTAGCACCACGGTAGCCTTACACTGGAGGCTCCTTAGAAGTAAAGCAACTTACACAGGCTACTCAGTACAGTGGGACCATCTCAGGGCCGCTGTAGGACAAGTAAAACCCAGCAGCCTCTTCTTCCCTTGGATTTTGTTATAGCTTTTACCACTTAAGAGGCACTGTATGGTGCTATCTTGTGTCCCCAGCTGCCCATTTCATGCTAGCTGGACAGAGCTAAGCTTGCCAAGTGTCAAGTGTGAGCTATTTAGAAGAACAAATACATGTACTCCCAACTCCTAGGGAGCTGCTTCTGGCTGAGAAATATCGCTCTGGATTTTGCAGGGAATTAGTGCGAGAGTTATGTTTCCATCTGCCCCGCGACATCTTGTTGCCCTGCAGGGATCCCAGCTCAGCGCCACAAAACTCCTTCCCCAACCCCTCTGGTTGTGTGTGCGAGGCAGAACCAAGCTGCTCAAGAGGAACCACGATGCCAGTGCCACCAGTCCAGAGGTGAGCACGGGGGCAGGCACCAAACTGCATCGCGAATGGCAATGTGAGTGGGAGCGCGAGGCACGGGGACGCGGCATTTCGTTATTACCCTCTTGCAATTTGCTAACCCTCCTGTGGCCACCTGTGCCATCCCAGGGAAGGAGGAAGGGTCTGCCACCAGAGCCACCCTGATGGCACAGAAACAGTTGGAAGGCACCTGTCCTCTCCCAGACACCGCAGGCTCTCAGGGAGCCACGCTATTCCTATATCCCTCCCCCACACCGCTATTGATTTCCGTTCCTTACAGGATCCAAATACGTGTGCACGCATGTGGGCAGGAGGAAGGGGGTGGTGATAAGGCAGGAGAGATATCTAGATTAGCAATGTAATCCTCTCAAGCCCTCATGCCTGGCAATTAGCTGTACACGCCGATCCATACCTGCTGCAGAGCACCAGACACCACTCTTCCTCGTCAATCAAAAGCTCGTGGAATGCCCTCAGCAGGGAGGAGAACACATGCTGTGCTATGCTGCAAAACTGATGAAGATCCTCCAATGTCACCTTTGCAAGTGGACAAAATTGAGCAGATCACGCTGCTGGTAGTGTCCTTTCCTTGCCTTATGTTTAAGTCCTGACCAAAAACTTGCAGGTGGCCTGGGGTAGGCAGAGGAAAGCTTTGTTCCTCTTGTTGCTGCTTATAAGTCTCTGGTCCTACCTGAGACCAGAATTTGAGGAGCCAAACCTACCACCCCAAAAACTACTTGTGCTGTGACTGAGGGTGTGGGGTCTCCATGCAAACCTTTCCCTCTTCCTCACCTACCAACATACAGCAAGAGGCTCCTGCTATCATGGGGAAAACACAAAGGAAGAGTTAATAATCCGGTTGGTTTGGGGATGACTTTCCTTCACTAAAGCCCCACCTGCCCTGAGAAATAAGGATGGTTCAAGACAGGTTTAAATGAAAGGCAGCTAAAAGATTTCTCACTGTTTAACTGAATTAAAAAAGAAGTCATAGACTTCTCTGAATTAGTCAGTGAATTCAGCTACTGGCAGAAGGCAAAAGAGGAGCCAAAGAGTTAAGTAAGATGGCACGGCAGTTGTTCCACAGCAGGAGTAATAAATCCTTCGGTTACAACAGTATCCTTGTTGGTACATTAACGACTGGCTGGGACGATGATGCCGATGGAAACACATCTCCCAAAGCAACTGGGTGAGTTCAAGCAGACAGTGGGAAAGGGCATAGGGGAAAAAAAACCCAACAAGTAACTAATGTGGAAGAAAAGTGAAATGAGGATCAGACAGAAGACACAAAGATTGGAAATTAGGTCAGCGTTCCGACTCAGGGCCTGAACTTCTTGCTGCTGGGTCTGTTAGTTGCACACTCAGCCTCTAAACCATGTCCCTCAGCACCTCATCTGCCCGTCTGTTAAATCCCACCAGGGAAGGTGACTCCACCACCTGCCTGGGCAGCCTGTTCCAATGCCTGAGAACCCTTTCAGTGAAGAAGTTTTTCCCCATATCCAATCTAAACCTCCCCTGGCACAACTTGAGGCCATTTCCTCTTGTCCTGTCACTTGTTCCTTGGTTGAACAGACCCACCCCCACCTCTCTCCACCCTCCTTTCAGGGAGTTGGACAGAGCAAGAATGTCTCCCCTCAGCCTCTCCTGCAGCTTCCCAGACCCCCAGGAACCCACAGGGTTGGCAGCAGGTGCTCTGTGGCCCCACCAGCAACCCCGTCCCTGTGCTCCCAGGGCGGGCGTACAAGGGGAACAGATGTGCTCAGCCCCAGCTCCGGCTTATCCGTGGTGGGCCCAGGGGAGCTACAGCTTTCCCAGCTGCTCACAAGTGCTTTGGCTCCAGGAAAGAGGACACT
>NW_010325266.1:8899-11223 GCF_000700745.2 Antrostomus carolinensis | reverse complement strand
TTGGGTTTTGGGGTGGGGCCCCCGCCCCCGCCAGCACTGTGCTGTTCAGAGCAGTTCTCTGAGCCTCCTCTCACCAGTGGGTGGCAGATGTTCCTCCAAAATTGCTGGTTCTCTTCCCTCGACTGCTTTGGACGCAGCGTGGCGGGTGCCAGGAGCACATTCACACCCGCTGCCCCTGTTTTGTTGTGCCCCATCACCCCTCTGCCCTCAGCTAAAGCCTCTTTGGGGAGCAGGGGAAGGCAGGATCCCACTAACAAGCTCCTTCTCCTCCCTCCACCCACACCGTCCCAAGGCACCCCAAGGAGCATCTCGTTATTAGGACAGCTAATTTAGGTGGAGAAGTTCAAGTGACCTCATTAAAAGAAAAAAAAAAGAAGAGGAGAAACCCGAAAGGGGTGGTAAAAGGACAAGGCAGCAGCCAGCAGTGACAGTTATTTGTTCATTAAGCAAAAATTAGCTGGAGGAGCAAACCCTGATGACAAGCAGCCTGATGGGCAGAGACACTGGGGACACAGAGGCACCCAAAGAGCACGGTGAGATGGGTGTGTGGTGGAGGTGGAGAGCACAGACCTCATGTCTGCCTCCATCTCCCAGATCAGCAGGGAGGAAAACCTTTCCTCCCTCGCACGTGCACGTGTTTTTTGCAATCCTGCTCTGGGAGGCAAACGCTCTCTGGAAGGAGGAACGTGCAAACCAGCCTGCAAGTGGTCGCATGTCCCCAGCTGTGGGACCTCCCCATGCCCCAGCTGCATTGCTCAGTGACACCTGGCCAAGCTGCCAGCCCAGCACCATGAAGCACCCCACCAATTTCCTCCAAAAACAGATTCTGGGGGAGACATCCAGGGAGGGCAGCAGTGGGCTGCAGATCACCATGCACCCCACCAACCACTCACCTCTGGCAGCAAGTCAAGGTGAGTCAGCTCACAAATCCCTCCTTCTCCATCTCCCTCCCTCTTCTACAGCCTCACCTTTGTGAGGGTTTAACTTTGATCCTGAGTGCCACCAGCGAGCTACCACAGCTTAAGGCAAGCCTAAGCCACTGCAAACACGAGAGCAGAGCAGATCAGCACACACCTCTTCCACACGGGGTTAAGCTGATGCGTTTTACTTAACAGCACTTGTGAGCTAAGAGCAGGGATGTGGGAATTTGCTGTGACTTAAACCAGTACAGGGCAACCTGCTAAGCCACAGCCTCCTGCAGCCCGAAGGACAGCCAAGGAAAACAAAAAAAAAACTCCCAGCAACCATGAAGCTGAGGAACTGATGCAACCTGGGCTCCTCTGAAGCTGTGCCTGCAATGCAAAACGTGGTCTAGAACTTCCTCCCAAGGGGAAGAGGAGGGGCAGGCGCTGATCTCTTCTCTCTGGCCACCAACGAATGCCAGGAGCAGAGGAAATGGCAGGAAGATGTGGCAGGGGAGGGTGAGGTTGGCCATGAGGAAAAGGTTCTTGAGGCAGAGGGTGGTGGAGCACTGGAACAGGCTCCCCAGGGAGGTGCTCATGGCACCAAGCCTGACAAGATGCCAGAAGCATTTGGCCAACATGTGCCCTCAGGGACATGGTCTGAATGTTGGGCTTGTCCTGTGCAGGGACAGGAGTTGGACTCCATGATCCTTGTGGGTCCCTTCCCACTCACAACATTCTGTGATTCTGTGATTCTATGTTTTTACACCTCTGAAGCTGAAGTTAAGAAATGAAAAGCTTAGAAAATCCGCTTTTCTGCAATGTTTTTTTTTAAAGCCTTATTTCATCCAACGTGGCGCGCTCAGACAGGCAACACAAACAGCTGAACAGGGAGAGCCGTGTAGTATCATTTCAAAACAATCAAAATGCATCTCAGACCATACTCCCCCTGAGCTATAATTATGTTTGTGGTGCTTTAGAATCAGGTGAGTCGCCCTTTTCAAAAATCAATTTTCAAGGAGGATTCTCCTCTACTTCAACTACACAAGTAAGATGAGGAACAACGCTGGAGATAAGAGTGCAAGGGCTGCTTTCAGAGATTAGTGCCCCTGCTTCAAGAGCTCAGCAGAGATCACACAGGAGGTCAAGGCACGCACATGAGAGCTGGTTTCCCTTCATTTATGCACTAATGAAGGTTTTGAGACCTTGCAAGTGTCTTTCTCCCGTCTGACCTGTCCCCAGAGCTGCAAAGCTCAGGACCAGAGCTTCCAACGACCTCTTTTGGCCACTCACTCGTTAAGCTCAGCAGCAACGATTTATTTTTGCCTCCAAGGCAAGATGACACAGACCAAGCCACACTAGGGAGACAATTTTTGCAAGCAGCAGTTTTAAAACTATGGACTCTAAAGGCTCCCAAACCAA
>NW_010325266.1:1004-8868 GCF_000700745.2 Antrostomus carolinensis | reverse complement strand
ACAGAAGAACGGAGCATTCAGCCCTCACAAGCAAAGCACCGAAGGAAGCACAGAATTAGGCTTTATTCTCTATTACAGCCCATATTTCTCTTCAGCCCAGGTCTAGGTCTCAAGTTCCCATGGGAAGACAAAGCAAAAATGCATCCTGATGGACAGACAGGGAAGGAGAGACTGGAATCAGATAATCTTCACGTGCAGATCCCCAAGAGACATAGGGTGACTAATAAGGAGATGAGAAAAAGTTGAGAAATCTAAGAACAAAAAAAATCCCCCACCCAAACTAAGGCAGTGGAAATCTTTTCTTTCTCTATCAGTCCTGTTTAAAGCATGGAACTTGTTCATAACATATTATACAAACATACATCTTCACCAGACAACTACCATCTACTGAGCCAAGAAGTCAGCGTGAGCTGGAGGGATTTCTGGGAGTTGGAATGAAGGATGGTGGTTCTTTTGGATATTTCCAAACTACCTTCTTCCAACAAGGTTTTGGCAGCTCAGAACTGTTATTCTGAAGCTGGTACTCTAGTGATGAATGAAAGGCATGGTCTGGCTCTTGCCAGGATGGAGTCCAAGTTCTCCAACCATGAGGACCACCTGCTCTCCTCCTGCACTAGAGACTCTGGAAAGCAGAATTAAGATGAGTAACACAAATTCAGCCAAACAGTTGACAGACTTCTGCCATCTGATCAAACTATCATAGACAAAACCAGGTAACATTCACTTCTGCAAATCTATTTTCCTGATGAGTTTTTTTTTTCCTACTGAGCTTCTGCAATTTTGCCTCTTACGCGTATGGCTATGGTCATCTCTCCTCTTTAAGCTCTTCAGGCACCAACCTTCTTGTAGTTCAGGTGGTAGTCATTTGGGGGACAGGGAATAAGAAGAGGGGAGGTGAAATGCTGTGCACAGTCGTGTTCTTTTGCTCCAGTGTAGCAATCAGCTAGTCTGGAAAAGCTAGTCTGGCACGCACAACCAGTTGACTTTCTGCATGAGAGTGCTTGGCATCTTTATATTGAAATCTTTTAATAAATGTATTTATTTTTATATTCATCGATCTGGGCATTTCAAAGCACACAGTGCCCTTCCTTTCTCCCCCTTCTCCCATTCCACCTTCTCTCAGATTTCTGCGACCCTCTCTAGTTATCACCCCAAGGACACATCAAGTCGCTCTCTCTGCAAAGCTTGAGCAGCATCCCCACATAGAGCTAGAGAAGGGGACATCACTTTTCTCAACAAACCATGCTATATTTGAAGGAGATGAGGAAGATGACAGGATGTTGAGGCAGTGGGAAGAGCTCTGAACAAGGAACAGTTGATGGAAACAATGATGGCTCTCCTCATGAAGTTCTGCACTGCCTCAGCAAGGTGCGTGAAGAAACCCTTTTGTTCACCACCTCTAAGGTAGCAGCTCCTAAACCAGCCAGGAAGAAAGGATTAACTTAACAGTTAGTTCCTGCCATATAAAATGTATTCCAAATATTTCTGGAATGGCCCTTGGACCCTTCTTATGTGGAAAGGGTATGACAACTATCCAGGGGAAGCTTTGCTCTTCCCCAGCAGTGAGTACTCAACGCAAACCCAATGAACTAACAGAGTCAGCCACAGAGAAACCACCAGCTGGTCTTCCACCACACACACTAAGTGCTGAATGGCACCATCATTTCAGAAAGAGATGGACACTTTCTCCAGTTTTACAGCCACTGGTTGCTTGTCCTGCTTACCAAGTGACCCCCAGGAGGCAAGCAGCCCCGTAGAAAGGTGGCTCGTCCAGAGCCAGCAGCACAAATGCACAACACTGATGGTTACAGTCATAAGGGAAAGGTTTGAGATTGCAAAATAAAGGCAGGTCTTCTAGGGCACAGTGCTCCAAGTCTTCCAGGATACTCCAAATCCTTTGCAGGAGACAGTGGGCATTTAAAAATAAACATTCAGGAAATAAATCTCACATTAAAATAAGGAGAAGATGCTTTTGGTACACCTATCATTAACCCAAAGGCACAAGCTCTATCAAAGTAGTGCATTAAAAAACCCACTCAGAACAGTAAACAAAATAAGTCACAAAATAAACTAGTAAATAGGAAGTTTCTCTGATGTCTCCAGTGCAGGATCAATATCACCGACTCCAGCAGAATCCAGGATTTTATTTATAGCACTTCCAGCCTTCTACTGGTGAAGCCTCTGAGAGCCAAGCACAGCTGAAACATTGCTGTCCCCAGGTCTCCAGACAGCTCCAGTTTTCCCAGTCAGTGCTTGTTTCACTATTGCTTTCGAGTGCAAAAGGCTCTGCAAGCTGCCAGCTTTCCAGCTGCTATTCGCTACCCTGGAGATAAATGGCGAAATGACCAGCGTTGAAGCATTTCACTCGTGCTGCTGCTTCTCGGGAATGCCCTCAGCAGAGGTAGCCTCTGGAGTTTAACCAGCTGAGACACCAAGAGAGCCATGGGCAGGAACAGCAGCAGATACTCTGCTGGCTGCTCAGCAGATTGAGGATCGCACAGCGTAACGGAAATATCACCAACTCACATCAGCATGAAAAGGCTCTGGAGCAGAAGGAGGGAGAGGGAAGCTCTTCTCAGCAGTTATAAGAAGAGAGGATCTCTAAACCTCCTGGAAACCTATGAAAGAAAAATAAGGGAGCAAGACCCAAAGATAAAGCTTTTAAGACTGCTGAAAGACCAGAGTCTTTGGGATGGGCTTCTCAGCACTGCAGTATCTTTCAACAGTGTCTCGTTGCATCTCTACCTTTTGTATCATCCTCTGGTTGGTAGGCTTTCAGGTTAACCTCTTCCTACAGATACTTAAGACTTCCAGAGGAGACAACAACAGGGAAGATTTTCCTGCAGTGCTCCAGTCACCTGCGCTTCACATCCAGAAGTGCCACGAGCTCTGCCTGATCTGCACCTCAGGCTGAATCCGCCCAGGGCCCATTTCACCTTCTCTTCCACAAAGATAACAGCTTGTCTCACAAGCACCTGTAAAGTTTGAAAGCCCAAGACCTCTCATGCAGATGAGCTATGGTATGCAAATAAAGAACACACTGGGATCCTGATAAGACACTTATTCTTCCATCACCCTTGCTCTGTATTGTCCATGGGGGAAATAAACCTCTCACAACTATCTGATCCAAGTGTTTTTTTTACAAGCAAGTAGAACTGGAAATCAAGACAGTCCATCTGCAGAATTATGACCATTTAGTCGATGTGAGCCATCATCATATTACCAAAAGCAGAGCACACCAACAGCAAATGGTCAGAGCAGATTAATTATTTAACTCAGGGCAGGTGCACAGACCCACAGCCCATGTAATAGCTTTTCTCCTGCCACACAAGAAGGAGCCTGTGTGGGAGCCTGGCTGATCTCCTCTTAGTACCACCATGGGGACTGGGATTCTGCTGCAGCTCAGTCCCTGTGCACAGCTCAGTAGCCAGGCGATGAGGCTCACTGTTCAAGCTGCACGCTCTGCAGAAGCATTACCCTTCTCCCTTAGCTGAAAGAAGAGCAGGACACGGTGTGTGTGTCCCCGCCGATGACACGAGAGTACGCGATGACAGCGTGGGCACGTGCGCCTGTCTCCCACTTACCATGTGGCTATTGCTTTGAGAGTGGCTAAAACTCACAAACAAATACTGAGAGATGGATAGCAGTCTCGGAATAACTTCCACAGGTTTCATGAAATAACTGGAGATGTAGAGGAGAAACCCACCACACATTAATATTTCTTTGTGCAGAACAACACAATGTTAGTCAACCCTTAGACACCAAAGAAGCCACCTGGAAGACAACCTTAATCAAGGATACCTCAATCAAGGAAAAGCAATGATTGCACTTTATTAGATACCTAGGAATTCAACCATGAAGCAAAACCCATAAGAAATCAAGTTCCTCTGTGCACACTTATTCTTCTTTCTTTTATAAAAGAAATTATCTCCCAACTCAGCACTGGTACCAGCACGCTACCCTGTTTAAAACATCCACTCAAACAGAACACCCACCCAAAGGTAGACCCATGAGCCTTGTTTTGTGGCAGAGCTAGGACACGTCCTCCCTCCCTGCCTATCAGTGCTTTGTTCCCTCTACCCTACATATACAAAGCGGGACAGTTTTGAAGGCTATTGTTATTTCAGATCACAGCAAAATTCCTGCAAACACGACCTTCAAAAAGGAAAAAGAGCTTTAGCCTGTTCCCTTTTCTGGTACATTAAAACAGCAAGAAAGATTTTTTTTTTCCTTAATTATTCTGTTTTGTTTTTTTTTTTCCCAAAACCCTTGCTTGAGCACATTAGGTATTCAGGTCTCCTGTACCCTGCAGACTCAAGGGTGGCTGAAGAACAAGTGGAATCATGACAGCACAGAAGGGAGAGTGGGGAAATCAATAAGGGAAGCGAGCTTCAGCCGGACTCTTACAGCTCCTAAGTCCTGGCTTGTTCCTATTTAACAGGTCCACTTGGGAGAAAACTTCCTTGGGAAAGGCTTGCTACTTGTTGGCAGAAATGGGAGAACACTCTCTGCTCATACCTGAGACTCCAAAGAGCTCTTCTAAGCAGGTTCTTCCAAATGCCACCACTCTACAGCAAAATGAATTATACAGCGACACTGCACACTACCTGCCCAAAATAAATAAGCAGGGAAGTGATTTAAAAAAGAAAAAAACAAACACCCTTGTTTAAGAAAAATGTTCATTCTTCTAGTCATCACTGAAAAGAAAACAAACAACCCAACATAAAAGAGACAGGAAGCTATTTGCCCTTAAAATTCATTGCAAGTTTATTTGAGTACTCAATCATCCCCAGACATTCTAGATCTATTAAGGATTGGTTTATGCCAGAAAAATCCATGCAAAGTGATTTCAGTTAAACTAATGCAGCCTCTTACACTTGCCTGTTAAAATAGTTTTGCAGCAGACTTTAATCCATGCAGTTGACTTTGATAATTTAAGGGTGTCCACATAGTGGAGGAGTAATAAGATTGTGGCAAAGACACACAGGCCAAATGCAAAACTCACTGCCTCACAGACTGCAAGTGAAAAGCCAATTCCTTCCATGCCACCAACACAAATTCAACCCTCAAAAGTGTTCAAAACCAAGATGAGAAAAATGTAAAGATTAAATGCCTAGGAGGCTAACAAATGCTTGGTACCCACAGAGCTGCTGAGGTGCACACCACCACGCTGAGACCACCAAGAGCATTGCCTTCCATCGGCTTTAGTCAAGTCTGATGCAGGAGCCCTTTCCCATGGCCCCCCAAAGCGTTTTTACCCTGGAAACACAGGTCGAGGGTGGAGAAGAGGCAGCCACGTCCCTGACCAAAGTACCACGTTCACTCTGAGCACAGCAGTGGAGCTGGGGGGGATGGATGTGCAGCCGAACAGGGGCTAACAGCGATGACTGTCTGGCTGAGTTTCACCTCCACCCATCTCCTACTTCCTTTTTTTTTATTTTAAGCTGTGGTCAATTAGGTCCTTGTGATTCAACCTTTTTCCTTTAAGGAAAAGAGTCCTACATCTGCATTCCAGCTCTAGAGTCCATGGTGACTGCTGTGGTCTTACCCCAGCTGCTGACTAGGACACTGTTCAGATGGGTTTTGAGACGGGACTTTCCACTGAATTATGCAGCTCCAGCTCCCTTCTGAAAATGTTATCTCCATGGAGGAACTGACACATGCAGCCCTATCCACACATGCACAGCGTGGATGGCAGCAAGCCTGTCCCTGCTGGGAGTCAGGCACACCATCAAGAAACTCCTGCACTGGGAGAGGAGGAACAACAAGGTCAGTAAAGTCAGTTTTTCCCCATTTTTTTGTGCAAAGCAATTCACAGTCAGTCAACACTGAAGATGACAGGAAGGCTTGGAGCAACCACACTCTACCTGCCTGTCTTGTGGGTTAGATCTGACCACCTACAAATGCAAGCAACATCACACCCCCCTAGAGCAGAGTCTGATGTCTTCATCTATCAGAGTTACGTCCCACCAAGCCAAGAAACTCCCCACAGTGCCAGGGACCTAACAAAAGAGGTGACCATCTTACAAATCCTCCCAGCAGCCCAACGGGAGGGTTGGCTCCTCCTTAGCAAGCAGGGTGCTATGTCCCCTCTTTCCCAAAGCCCCCAGCTACCTCCATCAGGACAAAGCAAAACAGACCAAACCACAACAAACAGCCTGACACTTCTGGGTGGAGAACAGCAGCATTTTCCCAAGGTAAGATCAAAATCCCTTTCCTTCACTGCCTGGTGGAGAGCACCTTGTTGGCTGTGTAACCCCAGGCAAGCAGTGCACCGCTGCCTCTGCAGTCTCCCCACATCTGGAGTGAACACCAGCAGTGACCTGGGAGATGTTGTGCTTATTGCTGGCAGCAGCAACTCTTGGCATGTAGTCCCTGGGGATGGAAAGGATGGATTGTAAGATGTAGCAGGGGAGACCCACAAAAGGGGGACATAATCAGCTTCACATGCTCAGGAAACTTCACCTCACTGAAGAAAAATAATTGCAAGGTTCGGGCTTTGTTTGTTTTTACAAAGCCCCCAGTACCCATCACATTATTAGAGGAGATTATGGAGCATCTCTGCTGACATGCTCAACAGCATACACTTGCAAAAACCTCTCATTTTCCTTTTAAATATTTCCCTCCTTCCTGTCTTCCACTTTTTAATTTTTATTTTTAATTATTTTCATTGTTTCTTTGCAGGCTCCTCATTTATCTTCAGATTCAGCATTTAAATTTTAATAAGAGGCTTCACTGTCTATCTCCTTTTTCTTCAAAGGCCTTGCTTTATTTTTCTGCCTCTTCTCACCCCCCTCCCCAGCCTAACTGTTGTTATTATTTTTAACACTCAATAGTTTCCTTTGCTTTCTTCTCCATTCTAATCTCTCCCTGCTCCTATTTTCCCCCCCTCTGTACTAAGTCCCTTTCATCCCTCACCTCCTCACCGCCAGCCAAGCATCCAAATACACGTGGAGCAAGCGTAACCACGCATCAATATGAAAGGGATCATCCAATTCCAGCAAAATGCTTGCCCCTACCTATTCAAATATTTGACTTGTAATGATTAAGTTCAAGAAGATCATAAATTTTATTTATTTATTTATTTTAGAGAGCTCTGCAGGTCTTTAACAAAGCTCAGCCTCCACCCTGATGGCAGCCAGGACTGCAGTTGCTGAGCTGTTTCCTATGCATTACAGCAGATTTGCTCCGAGGTAAGTGAGAGGGACGCCGGAGCGGAGAGCTTGAATTATAACCAAGGAGATTTTCATTCCCCAGTTGCTGGTTTATTGAAATTCAATGCCTCCCTCTTACCTGCAGTTTTGTTATGCTAACCTCTTCTGCCTGACCTCAAATTTCCAGTCCATGGCGCAGACAAGCAGCCACACTCCCGTCAAACCTGGGGAACTAAGCCCTGCAGCAAGAGCTGCTGGAGGAGACAGTCCTGGCCCAGTCTCTTATAGAACCATAGAATGGTTTGGGTTGGAAGGGACCTTAAAGATCACCTAATTCCAACCCCCCTCTCATCTTTGTCCCATCACTGAGTGGATGGGCCACTCCTCCTAAAGGGAGGTAGATGCGGAGTGCCACTAAAGGCTGGCCTCAGTGCCAGGGGACACCAGGCGATGGTCACACCGCACACCAGCTGATGAGAAGGGCTGGGGGGGTCTCCTCTCACCTTAGGAGAGGACCCAGTAGGGTTTTGAATCCCTCACAAAGAGCACTCACCAGGGTCTTGCACTTTCACAGCACACAACCTCGCTTCCAGTATGAACAACCACTCGACCCCCAAGGGAAGGGAGGAGAGGAAGCCATCTCCTGCTGCCACAGCACAGCTCCCACCAGATCTCCATCTTCCAAGCCTGCACCTGACATCCCGCAGAGC
>NW_010325266.1:301-994 GCF_000700745.2 Antrostomus carolinensis | reverse complement strand
GGCGGGAGGACCCCAGGGCGGAGCAGCCAAGCTGGAGGAGCTCAGGGCAGAGCAGCCAAGCTGGAGGAGCTCAGAGCAGAGCAGCCAGCCTGGGACACCAGCTCATCCCAGCCCAACTCTCCAGAGCCCCATGTCACATGCTGATGTTCAAGAAGAAAGATTAAACCACACACAGCTCACAGTACCTCAGGACAAGCACATGCAGGACCTGCCAGCTCATTTCGTGGCTCCTCCAGGCCAAAAACACAGAGGCACGAGGAAGGCAAAGCATGGCCCACACCAGCCTGGCACATGGTGCAAGGAGGGCATGGCAAGGATGCAGACAAGGAAACCCCACCTGGAGTAACAGAGCCCTTGCTGGAGGGTCTTACTGCACTTTGCAAATGTTTCTAGCTACTGGAGAGTGTCCAGAGGAGGGTCACAGAATTGGGGAAGGGTTTAGAGGGGAAGGGTATGAGGAGAGGCTGAAGTCACTTGGTTTGTTCAGCCTGGAGGAGACTGAGAGGCGATCTCATGGGGGTCTAGAACTTCCTCCCAAGGGGCAGAGGAGGGGCAGGCGCTGATCTCTTCTCTCTGGCCACCAACGAATGCCAGGAGCAGAGGAAATGGCAGGAAGATGTGGCAGGGGAGGGTGAGGTTGGCCATGAGGAAAAGGTTCTTGAGGCACCCAGAGGGTGGTGGAGCACTGGAACA
>NW_010325266.1:0-254 GCF_000700745.2 Antrostomus carolinensis | reverse complement strand
TGCCAGCAGCATTTGGCCAACATGTGCCCTCAGGGACATGGTCTGAATGTTGGGCTTGTCCTGTGCAGGGACAGGAGTTGGACTCCAGGATCCTTGTGGGTCCTTTCCAGCTCAAAACATTCCATGACTCTGTGCTGCTGTGCCGTGCCAGCGCTGGAAGGGGTCCCAGCCTGCCCTGTGCACACATCCGTGCACAAAGGTGCTCACGTTTAAGGTCCCACAGGAAAAGCTGGTCTTGCCAGTACAACCAGCCC
>NW_010325265.1:91218-99220 GCF_000700745.2 Antrostomus carolinensis | reverse complement strand
ATATATATATATATATATATATTTGTACCTTAAAATATTCATAATTTTCAAAAGAAAAAAATAACTAGTTTTATTTTCCCCATATCAACTAAAAAGATTTTTTTCTATTCTTTATGCTTTAGTTTTGGTCTAAACTTTTAGAAATTTCTATCACTTAAACACACTTAATCCAAAGTTCAGTCTTGAAATTGAATTTCCTGTAATTGGTTATTCAGAAGGTTTGAGAAACAAATAATATATGTACCCTGATCATTTTACAGGCTTTCACATCTTAAAGAGCCATTGCTTTGTCCTTGACACCTATTGCTTTGAACCTACAGTAATAATTAAAGAACAGCTTTTAAAAATGTATGACTTTATATCATACCTTCCTAACAGTATTATACTTAATATTCTGATATCCGCTGCATTTGTATTTCAGATCTCCTTGGGCTGTTCTTTTTAAAGTAGGGTAGAAGGTCTTTTCTCCACTGCCTTTTAAACACAGACCAATTCTTATTATTATAAACAAACAGGGCTGATCATGAGACTTCAGATCTAAATGTGATTATCTCAACTCATTTATGTTGAGTATGTGTATAGAATTTAATTATGGTAAGGACTTCTATGATCATCACTAATAAAAAAAATGTTGCTGGAAAATCATGCCTCTCTAGGATTTACTTTGGTAGTGTTATGTCTTAAATGTATGTGTCTCAAAGTATTGATCATTCATAAAATGGATGATGAGCCAGACATAAAGCAAGTGTGAGTTGTTTGTTTAGTATCACTTTCCCATTCTCTCCTCCTTGGCCTCAAGGTAAAAGTCATGCTGAAATGCATCGAGATGTGTCAGTGAATCTCCAACTAAAGTGAAACACTCCAAAATAATTTATACTTACCATTTTAGTTTATTTACAAATTGACATGCAATAACACAAAAAATAATTTCCATGTCTCTTCCAGGTATGCAGTGTAAGCAAAACCTCACACCTCAGTATTACTTATCAGCAATATTCATGCAGTCGACAGAGAAATGGTGGATGAGATTTAAAGCAGTATCTGTCTAAAATGCATGGGTTTTTTTTTCTTGGAGGTTTTTTGTTGTATTGTTTTTTGTTTTCAAAAGTGGAAAATATGTGGAGATCATGTACCATATAATGATCCCTGTAAAAGTCTGTTTTAATATGAAAAATTATGACAGAAATCCAAACAATAAATGGGTTGATTAAGCCTGGGAGTACTGTTATCAGCGCTTCTTTATTCAGAAATTTCAGCAGCATTTCTGAATAGAGAATCTGGAAATGGTCGCTGAGGTAACATTGTATACTGTATGATGTGAGAAATGCTAAGACCCCTGATAATGTAAGACAATTCAGTTACTGCCGTTAGACATGTCCAGAAACCTCCCTAATTGTCAACTAACAAAGATGGAAAAATTTCTCGTGTAATAAAGACCCTGTAACACCTTCGGTCCATGAAAAAACTGTCAGCAGAATAAGTTTATACAAGTTCACAAAATCATCTGTATGTTGGAAAGAATTTGCAGTACCTAGCAGTGTATGATTATTTTACTTCTTCATTGTTGTGTTGAAAATAGAGTAAATAGCCTCTCAGTAAAAGATCATTCTGACACAAAACCATCTCTCCTTCTCTCCTCCTCCCCCTCAAAAAAGACAAACCACTGAATCTGATTGGAGGGGGTGGGGGGCAAGCCTGCAAACATTTGCTGTCTACCTTAAGAATGAGATAATAGCATAGCTCCTTTGGCAGTGTTTTACTTTCTAAATTTAGTCTGAGAATTAAAATGGGCTCTCTTTTTGCACATACTAATAACCTCTTATTACAGGATTAAAAATGTAATTGAATTACACAGTTCAAATTTGTAGCAGCACAGAGGGAACTTGATTGGCGCGCTAGTTTGAATATTTGTACAATGTGATGATTAGCCATGGTGTATCCACCCTGAGCTGCTCAGTACATGAGCATCTCCTTGCAGTTTGCTGTCTCTCCACACAGTATCTCAGTATCCATTTGTGAAATTAGCCTGGTCATAACATTTTTATCTGACGTTTTCTTTTAATAATCTTCAACCTTTAGTAATGTTGATTTTCGTAATCTTCAACTATTAGTAAGGTCAAAGATGCAATTACTTCTAACAAAGAGGTGTGGAGGGGATTAAACTTGTGCTAATTGTAAAAACAATAAATGCCATTGAAATTTAATACTTGTGATGTCTGCCTTAATATCAGTTTTTTAACCTTGAAGGAAATTTATTTCTAGGAAAATTAGGACTGGCTGTTTATCTCAGCAATGGTCTAACCATGATGTAGTCATTGGTAAGTGAGGATGTCTTAGGTAAAAGGCATAGTATGGATAAATATCTAGAATGTAGTCAGCTAAAAAGAATTACCCAGCTGATTTAATTAGTCTCTCCCCACCATGCTTTCTGGGGAAGGAAGCAACCAACAAAAAAGAAAACTTGGTGTGGCATTCTCGTGTAGCTTTACTCATTTGTCCTAGCGGGCTGATGCATGTGTACGTCATCAAATGTAGCTGTCGTATGGGCAATTCTCTTGCACTTTTCCTCTGTTTCACTTATTTATTTTTTTTAAACCTGTAGATTCACCAGGTCTAGGTTCCATCTTTCACTGACACTCACATGGTTTCCTTTTCCACTCTGACTAGCACTAACCAATTCAACAGGAATTCTGTTCTTAGCCAAATGAGTAGACATACCGAATCTCCAGGAATCACATTGACCTATGCTGATGCTAAAATATTTCTTCACATCACAATTATAGTGCCAAAAATGATGGCTGCATATTCCTCATATGCATTTGAGACCATGATAATCATGTTATGAGGGACAGAAAAGTGTCAGTCAGCTTTTCTGTAGGAAAAACAGCATGAGGTCCCCTTTTCCCCATTGGAGGTTATATCCATGTATAACCTCTGTGTATAAAGGAGTATAATAATCCATGAATAACCAACTATCCATATATAACCAAAGTCAGTCTCCTTCATTCAAGAGTTGGTTGATTTGAGAACTTCTATTAAATGCATTCCTAATTCTCTTGTCAGAGTGGTCTGATATGCTTTCTTGTGTCACAGTACAGGTGAAGGCCAGTGTGATCATAGTGATCTTTTCCCTGCAGCTTGGGTGAAGTAGCTGCAGATCATAATATTCTTTACATACCTATGAAAAGCCTGGGGCCATTTCTGTTCTCCTGAACCTGGGAAGCCCCCCTGAATGTCTTCAGTCTCACACTGTGCTTGCTATAGGTAACTAGTTATTTTTTTTGTTATGAAACAGGTTTGTACATCTCTAGTGAAATACATCCTTATTTGCAGTAAGACACATAGAATAATTCAGAAGAATTTTTCCTCAGAGGTCAGCCAGTTGGAAATATGGAGCAAAGAGGCATTTTCAGCGAGGCTGTTCTGACAGTGTACACACTGTAGTAGTAATCAGAGTTAGGAAGGAAAGGGAAAAAAAATCTGTCCATGAAAAAAGGACACAACAGAAGATTTTTAATAAGTGCAGAAGGTATTTTCTCTTAAGCATTGAGCGTTCTCCATAATTTTTTTCTTTTTTGCTGACTGAACTGTGATCAGGGACTCTGATTCATCATCTGGTCATCAAAATTTCTCACAACCTGACAACTCCCTATTGCTGCTACCTATTCACAGGGCTGGAATTCTGTAAGCTTCTGCAGCTGATTCAAGTACTCCCTACACCAAATCAAATTAGGAGTAACTTAAAGTGAAATAACTTGATCCATAGCAGTGTAAGAGCAATGGCCAATTAGAGTTAGGTTTAAGAACTGAAGGATGAAATAAGCTTCAAGGAGATTGGAGTGATCAGACAGGTGAAAACAAATAAGTATGCTGGTCAAGAATTATCAAACTTTGAAATGCATATTTTAATAAAGACATTTTCCATTTAGAAAAATCCCATTTATTGCAAATTCTTTTCTTACAAGAAAAGGTACCAAAGTTTTCCACTTCTGAAACTTAGTGTAACTAGATTACGGAAAAGTAGCTATCACAAAACTACTTTTCTCAAGAATGAAATATAGTGCAATAATGTAGTATACAAAAGGCATCGTGGAGAACACACTTAGCTGTATGTTTTGGGGGTGGGGGATGTTGTTTTTTATCTTCTATTTGCCCAGAACTGGAATATATGTTTCTTAAATGTTACTGTAGAATGGTCTTTAAAAGCCAGGACTTGTTAACTAATATCAAACAACCTTTGCTAAAACTGTCAGTTAACTTCCCTCTATATTTAGAGTAGATAATAGCTGTGATACATCATTCATCATGCACAATCTCCTTCATTATGCAAACATGAATAAACTCAGATATGGTAAAAACTGAGATTAGTCTTTATGCCCTTTATTCTGAATACAAATATCTTTACATTGCTGACATTGAGGAATCCCAGAGAAGTAATGCAAGTAAAGACAGAGAGATATGAGTAACATTATGAATCATGCATAATTAAAAGGTTCCATTTTTCTTCAAGAAGAGACTGGCATGAATGACCTCTCACACTTTCAAATGGTGTAAAAAGCTTCCACAAAAAAAAAAAAAACCAAACAACCCTTTTAATTGTTGTGCCTTGTTTAAATGGACATGATCCTTAAAGATCATGATATTGGTGCTGTTTGTAACAGTTGCCAGCTTTTGCCTAAAAAGTTCTGTTTTCAGTTGCTTATAACTTTACAAATCTGCAAAGGAATAGCCAATATTTTTGCATGAAAATTCTGCTAGAGGACAATTCCCTGCAATCCCAAATTCTCTTCATATTAGACAGTTGACAGCATGGTGAAGTAATTTCCAAAGAAAAAACAGTTATGGAATGTTGTGTCTTGTTGTGGCAAAGAGTATGTGACAATTTTTTTCTTTAAGAAGTGCCAAGAGTTGATGTTTTAAAACTGGAACATGATCTCTAACAGATGAAATACCTTTTGGGGTGAAAGTACTTACTGTTAGCAAAGTTGCCTGGTTTTGAAAAATTGTGTATTATTCAAGTTGCAATTGGGTCAAGATGGACCATTTATAGGGCCCAGAGAGATGAACACAAAAAGACCTGTTCTCACTCTAATCTTATTTAGAAATAGAGATGGAAACAGGAACACTTGAGTGTATTAATTTCCCTGTCTCTGAAACCCACTAGCTAGTTATTATTGAAAATGGCATTCCGCTGTTGCTGTCAGTTAATTGCAGCTGCATGCAGGAGAGTTGTAAGTAATGTTGTCCTAAAATTAAGCATGCATCCACGTTCACTGGATAGCAGAATTTGGCCAACAGATTTTAAACACAGCATTGGATTTATTTGGGTTTTTGAGTTATCCTGTATTTGGATATATATATTGCTCTTTCTTCCGTCTGATCCTGCTTCTCCTTTAAAATCAATAGACTTTTTATATTTGCCTTTTATGTACCAATTCTTAAAATCTTTATGTGAGTTTAATTTTATGCACTCACACTGTTTTGAGGACACGTAAGTACATGCAAAAGATTTTTCAAGAAGGAAGAAGAATCAAGTGCTTAGTGAAGCAGTGGAATTTTATCTTGGCTATTAAAATGGGACAGACACGTATAAAAATGTCTGAACTTCTCTTTTCAAAGCATTCAACCGTTGCAATCTGAGACAGTTACAGCCAATGGTTGCTAAGTCTACACAGGTACCGTATTTGTAACCATTAATATGCAGACAGGAGATGATTAAATGTGCTCATGATAAAATGTGACACCATATTATAAATAAGAATGGAAAATGAATTTATAACTATAAATCATATATTAAAATATATGTGACAAACTCAGAATGATGAAGACAATGCAGAAATAACAAATACTGTATATGTCAGTTTCATCATAAAAAAGAGATGTTTTCTTCTTGTAATGTTCTGGTTTATGTCTGGTTTTTGTTTAATTTCACCTGCCCCAGTGGAAAATAACAGAGGTGTGGCTATGATACATCTGTTAACATTTGGTGGATATCAGTCAATGTTCCTTTATAGCAATAAATAATGCCATGAAATACATGAAATTCTTCTCCAGAAAACTTAATAAAAATTGAACTGAAGCTATCTGTTTTACCATAATAAGAACTTTTGCAGTATTGTGCTATAGAAATTAAAGATTCTATCCAATTAATATGAAAGCATTTACCTGACATGTTGTAAGAGATTCCATTGTTCATACAGCTTTATCATAGATTCATCTTAGAGTCACTGCTAAGGAGCCTGAAGGGAACTCTTGAGGTCATCTAGGCACATAGTACATCTTCTCAGTCTTGAACATAAAAGAGGACTTCTGTGTCCAAAATTTGGTTATTTTTCCTAGTCAATTTAATATGTATTTGTTAAAAAACTTAGTATTCTCACTGAACTCGTGTCTATTTACAAGGTTACAGACTGGGCAGTCCCACATCAGTGTCTAAACTATTCTGTGTGTAAACTTAAATTTTTCCTAGTTCTGAGATTTTGCCTATATCATTACGAACATTAAATCCTGAAGTCATTTTCTCATTTCTTGCTTTAAGCAATCTCTATCATCTGATTATTAACACTACACAGGCACAGTTAGTTCAATGGGTTAAGAGTACATCGTATTTATTACATACATAAAAAGAATTGGGATACATGCTTAACTGATGTTCTGTGGATGGGTGGCCTTCTGGAGTCCACAGGAGTCTATTTAAAGCTGTTGTGGAAATCTCAAACAAATATCCTCAAATGTTGAATATAAAGGGGAAGTACTTTGGAAAAAAATGAAGCTTCATGTGAATCTAGCACTGAAACAATTCACATATTTTCCTTAGAGAAAATCTTGGTCCTTAATTATATTTAAAATAACAGCATGGAAGCTTCCATTAGATAAAGATATGTACTGTATCTTTACAATACAGTGCTGCACTGGAAAGCACAGTTCTTTACAAGACACTAAAATGAAATAAATTACATTAATGTCTTTAATCTGATTTAACTATTTTTTACTTTTTATTTGTACTTCCTTAATACTTAAAGGCACCAATCAAGATTGGGCAGTTGTGTATTAGGTGGCTCCGTGAATATGGAGGAAAATACAAATGTTTTGGCTGAAAAATTTCAAAGCCGGCTAGGCAGGACAGAGGAAAAGAGTGTGGCAACAGGCACAGGTAGATAAAGCAATTTCTCTAAGGACACACAGAAGGTCAGTGGTAGAGCTTGGGGTAGAACTCATGATTTCTGACTTCCAATATTAGAGTCCTAATAAATAATTCATTTAATTTCCCTGGTTTTATCTGCTTGCAAAATTGTCATGAATGTGCTCTGACAATCTCTGAATCATTCTGTATTCGTTCAGGAATCGTTTCTTGTAAAAAGCTCAAATTGTTTGATTAAGGCTGTCTAACGTTCTAGATAATAATTTGTGTTTCACTGGTCACTTTCAAGGGAATGTAAGGCCTTTCTCCCACAACATGCACACCTCATTTACAGTATTAAACCCACCAAATTCAGAGGGGTTGGGGCAGGGTTACTCAGAAAAAAAAATAGAATTATGGTTATGCTTCAATGCTTGCAAGATGAAAGATATATTATTTTTTTTCTTCTGAATAGTCAGCATAGCAGTGGCTTTAAATTAATTTACTGGCATTTAGGTAATAATTTTGAATTACCAAATATATTGTGAAAATTTGTTTCCTTGTATAGCAAGTTTACAGTCTCACTTCTTGCAACTAATTCTTCTAAAAATGTTCAACCACTCAGTAACGAAAAAAAGTTATGATTGAAGTAAAATTTCTATTAAAATTCAAATGACTATTTGTGGAAAATACTTTATTAATTCTGCTCTGATATTTATGTATTAAACAGAAATGCATACGTGCCCAGACAGTCTGGGTTAAATTTTGTAAGTCCATGACTGTAAATCTGTTGGAAAATCTGACTTTCTCAATTTATAGCTCTGACTTGGTTTGCCTTATGTCCTCCACCATTCTTATTTTTCCTTTTAGAAGAGAAAATAT